>NC_092091.1:8646917-8664417 GCF_045679555.1 Salvelinus alpinus
GAGAGAGAGAGGGAAGTGAGAGAAAGAGAGAGAGAGGGAAGTGAGAGAAAGAGAGAGAGAGATAGGGGGGGAAGATCGGGAGGAAGAAAGAGAGAGGGAGTGAGAGAGAGAGAGGGAGGGTGGAAGGAGAGAGGGATGGAGAGAGAGAGAGAGGGGGAGGGTGGGAGGAGAGAGGGATGGAGAGAGAGAGAGGGGGAGGGTGGAAGGAGAGAGGGATGGAGAGAGAGAGAGAGAGAGAGAGGGGGGGAGGGTGGAAGGAGAGAGGGATGGAGAGAGAGAGAGAGAGAGGGGGAGGGTGGAAGGAGAGAGGGATGGAGAGAGAGAGAGGGGGATGGAAGATCGGGAGGAAGAAAGAGAGAGGGAGTGAGAGAGAGAGAGAGAGGGGGGGAGGGTGGAAGGAGAGAGGGATGGAGAGAGAGAGAGAGGGGGAGGGTGGAAGGAGAGAGGGATGGAGAGAGAGAGAGGGGGATGGAAGGAAGAAGAGATACAGAGAGAGAAGGAGAGATAAATAAAATCCCTTGGCTGCAATGATGCAATGAGGAGGCTCTGTGGCAGCCCAGAGACGCAGAGTAATATACCGTGAACCTAGTAAACCCTGCTAACCATGGTACAGACTGGTCTCTTCCATCTTCTCTGAGGTGTGTGTGTATATCTTATTTGTTCCATCTCAGAACATTAGATATTTAATGATGACATTCAAAGATAATTACTTATTCCCCCTGCCTGTCGGTCAGAACTAGAAGCACAAGCATTTCGCTACACTCGCATTAACAGCTGCTAACCATGTGTATGTGACCAATAACATTTGATTTGATTTGATTTAATTTATGACTCTGTTTTCTCCATATCACTGCATATAAACTCAACAAAAAAATAAACATCACTTTTTCAGGACCCTGTTTTTCAAAGATAATTCATAAAAATCGAAATAACTTCACAGATCTTCATTGTAAAGGGTTTAAACACTGTTTCCCATGCTTGTTCAATGAACCATAAACAATTAATGAACATGCACTTGTGGAACGGTCGTTAAGACACTAACAGCTTACAGACGGTAGGCAATTAAGGTCACAGTTATGAAAACTTAGGACTCTAAAGAGGCCTTTCTACTGACTCTGAAAAACACCAAAAGAAAGATGCCCAGGGTCCCTGCTCATCTGTGTGAACGTGCCTTAGGCATGCTGCAAGGAGGCATGAGGACTGCAGATGTAGCTAGGGCAATAAATTGCAATGTCCGTACTGTGAGACGCCTAAGACAGCGCTACAGGGAGACAGGACAGACAGCTGATCGTCCTCGCAGTGGCAGACCACGTGTAACAAAACCTGCACAGGATCGGTACATCTGAACATCACACCTGCGGGACAGATACAGGATGGCAACAACAACTGCCCGAGTTATACCAGGAAGCACAATCCCTCCATCAGTGCTCAGACTGTCCTCAATAGGCTGAGAGAGGCTGGACTGAGGGCTTGTAGACCTGTTGTAAGGCAGGTCCTCACCAGACATCACTGGCAACAATGTTGCCTATGGGCACAAACCCACCGTCGCTGGACCAGACAGGACTGGCAAAAAGTGCTCTTCACTGACGAGTCACGGTTTTTGTCTCACAAGGGGTGATGGTCGGATTTGCGTTTATCATCGAAGAAATGAGCGTTACACCGAGGCCTGTACTCTGGAGCGGGATCGATTTTGGAGGCGGAGGGTCCGTCATGGTCTGGGGCAGTGTGTCACAGCATCATCGAACTGAGTTTGTTGTTATTGCAGGCAATCTCAACGCTGTGGTACCCTTCCTGCAGGCTCATCCTGACATGACCCTCCAGCATGACAATGCCACCAGCCATACTGCTCACTCTGTGCGTGATTTCCTGCAAGACAGGAATGGCAGTGTTCTGCCATGGCCAGCGAAGAGGCCGGATCTCAATCGCATTGAGCATGTCTGGGACCTGTTGGATCGGAGGGTGAGGGCTAGGGCCATTCCCCCCAGAAATGTCCGGGAACTTGCAGGTGCCTTGATGGAAGAGTGGGGTAACATCTCACAGCAAGAATTGGCAAATCTGGCACAGTCCATGAGGAGGAGATGCACTGCAGTACTTAATGCAGCTGGTGGCCACACCAGATACTGACTGTTACTTTTGATTTTGACCCCCCCCCCCCCCTTTGTTCAGGGACACATTATTCCATTTCTGTTAGTCACATGTCTGTGGAACTTGTTCAGTTTATGTCTCAGTTGTTAAATCTTGTTATGTTCATACAAATATTTACACATGTTAAGTTTGCTGAAAAGAAACCCAGTTGACAGTGAGAGGACGTTTCTTTTTTTGCTGAGTTTACATCCGTAATGCTGACTTCTATAAGTAATTTTAAAACTAAGCTAGCATAATGTGTACCTAGTTTTACCTTAAGAGTATGTGATGAGGGTTAAAGCCCTAACTCAAAGAAATGCAATCATCAATTCAATTTAATAGTAGCTACACATTTATCTTAGTTCATGATAATGATGTCTTAATGATGTCTGGACACCCCTCTGTGAACCCAGCAGAGTCTGAGGCTGATTCACAATTTATTTGTACCTTTATTTATCTTGGCAAGTCAGTTAAGAACAAATTGTTATTTTACCATGACGGCCTACCCCCGGGCCAAACCCTCCCCTAACCCGGACGACGCTGGGCCGGCCTATGAGACTTTCGATCACGGCCGGTTGTGATACAGCCCGGGATCGATCCAGGGTTTGTAGTGACGCCTCTAGCAATGAGATGCAGTGACTTAGACCCCTGCGCTACTTGAGAGTCCGAATGACACCGTGTTTCCTTAGTAGTACACTATGTGGTGCAGATTGGGCCCGATTCAGACTTAGGAAACATACGTCTTTCCTATGTACTTGGGTGCGCTAAATACATTCAATTCAGCCACTGAAAACCCTCCCACTTTCTGGCCAACCGATTTTTCTCATGTTTTTTTTTTCGTTCAATAGGGTTTTCAGTACATTTATCTAAAGCCATCCCTTTAAATATGGTGTACCTTTAAATCAGAATTTTGTCGACAGACTCACTAGAATACATGGAGAGAACGGTTCAGAATATTAGAGATCAATGAAAGAAAACCATTCATTTCCATCTCCGTTTCAGCACCAATTGGTGGATTTAAAAATACTCTTATCTTTTATATTATTTAGGGTTTAGGAAAGTATTCATGAATAATAAAACGGGCTTGGAGAGCCTTTACACACAAAAGATATTGGTGAATAAATAATACAGTGCTTTGATTCATCCTGAAAATTGTCCATGAAATATTGGAAGGTGAGAAATGTGTATAATTGTCACGATCGTGTGGAGGAGAGACGGACCAAAACGCAGCATGTGGAAAATAAGCCATCTTCTTTTATTTTACTACGAAGATGAACATGAAACGAAACACTATTACAAACTATACAAAAACAACAAACGACCGTGAAGCTATAAACGTAGTGCACACACACATGCTACAAACGTTCAACATAGACAATTCCCCACAAACAGCTAAAGCCTATGGTTACCTTAAATATGGCTCCCAATCAGAGACAACAATAACCAGCTGTCTCTAATTGAGACCCAATTCAGGCAACCATAGACTTTCCTAGATACCTACACTCAACCATAGACACAGCTAGACTACTATACTAAACATAAACCCAACTACTCTAATAAACCCCCTAAACCTTACAACCACCCTAGACACTACAAAAAACACATACATTCCCCATGTCACACCCTGACCTAACAAAAATAATTAAGAAAACAAAGAATACTAAGGCCAGGGCGTGACAATAATAGAGGTTGAACAGTAGTCTATATATCTACCCTAATAATCTCCACTAATCATGGAACTGTAATGACAACGGTCCCTGCAAGTTATAATTACCAGCATTTCATAAACTTCACCGTGGAAAAGGTGATGTGTTGATATGCTTCAGTTAGCTGCCATGTGACTAGTTTCACATTTGTCTCCAGCGATCAGAAGGTAAACTAGATCTAAAACAATTGTATTTTATATTTACAATCCACATATCCAAACAGCTTACTCATTTACCTCAATAGCTCATATCAAATAGTAAATGACAGTGCATGGATAATGGTTATCAGGAATCAAGGTAAGACCCAGATGGAGACCACGTCGAATTAACAATGGTTTAATAATCCAACAGGGACAAGCAATAGACAGGTCAAGGCAGGCAGGGGTCAGTAAACCAGAGGTGGGGCAACGGTACCGGACGGCAACGGTACCGGACGGCAGGCTCAGGGTCAGGGTCAGGAAGAGGTCAATAATCCAGAGGTGGGGCAAAGGTACAGGTCGGCAGGCAGGGTCAGGGTCAGGGTAGGCAGAGTGGTCAGGCAGGCGGGCTCAGAGTCAAGACAGGCAAGGGTCAAAACCAGGAGGGCGAGAAAAAGAGAGACTGGGAAAAGCAGGAGCTGATAACAAAAACGCTGGTTGACTTGACAAACAAGACGAACTGGGAGTGGACAAACAGAGAACACAGGTATAAATACACAGGGGATAATGGCGAAGATGAGTGACACCTGGAGGGGGGTGGAGACAATCACAAGGACAGGTGAAATAGATCAGGGTGTGACAAATGGTGATATTTCTATCGGGGGAAAGAAAGTAGATGTTGTTCCACTTGGAACCGACAGGTCACTCGACCTTATTCATTGGTTCATCGCGCGTAAAGTCGGTGGAATTATGAGGGTATGAAGTCAAGGTTAGAATATAGTGTTTCTGTTGGACACACCTCCTTCTCCACCTTCATTTATTTGATCTCCACCCCCCAAACGAATAGCAGGTGAATAGCATGCTATTCTCATGCTTAAATTCAAGATCAGAATACGCGTAGAGAGAAAAGTGCATTATAAAAGGGAATTACGTACCATTTAAACGTGTATAACTCGGGTCAGAATTCCCCTCTCAATAGGGAATATGATGCCATTTGCGACACAGCTTGTGTTCCTTGATATGTTGCCAAGCAAACACAGTAATTGCTTAGAAACAGTTTCTTCAGGAGAAGCTCTGGGCATCGCCCCCAGTCCTGTCTCTGAGAAATAATCTGGGCAGAACTGCAGTTTTGGGGTTTGGGGCCTGTTTGTGTGTGGGTTTGTGGGTGGGTGGGTGCATCTATCTGTCTACGTATATGTGCATGTGCATGTGCCTGTGTGTGCCTCTCTCTCTCTCTTCCCCTTGCTCTGCAGCAGGGCTTCCCTCTCATGCTCCTCTGTGTCAGGGGAACTGAAGGGAGGGGAAGACCTTGGTGTCTGTAGTCTCATAAAAGGACCTTAATGAGAGTGTTCCTCTTATAGCTGAGCTGTTCAGGGCTGACATCCTCTCAGGGCTGAGATCCTCTCAGGGCTGTTTCTCTCAGGGCTGAGATCCTCTCAGGGCTGAGATCCTCTCAGGGCTGTTTCTCTCAGGGCTGATATCCTCTCAAGGCTGTTTCTCTCAGGGCTGAGATCCTCTCAAGGCTGAGATCCTCTCAGGGCTGTTTCTCTCAGGGCTGAGATCCTCTCAGGGCTGTTTCTCTCAGGGCTGATATCCTCTCAAGGCTGTTTCTCTCAGGGCTGAGATCCTCTCAAGGCTGAGATCCTCTCAGGGCTGTTTCTCTCAGGGCTGATATCATCTCAGGGCTGAGATCCTCTCAGGGCTGTTTCTCTCAGGGCTGATATCCTCTCAGGGCTGAGATCCTCTCAGGGCTGATATCCTCTCAGGGCTGAGATCCTCTCAGGGCTGTTCCTCTCAAGGCTGAGATCCTTTCAGGGCTGAGATCCTCTTAGGGCTGTTCCTCTCACGGCTGAGTTCCTCTCAGAGATGTAGTACAAACCAGTGTTCATTTCGTTAACAAAAATAGTGACTCAAATATTTGTCAAACGCCTATTTTTCTGTGGCAATTGATGACACTATAACTGACTAAATTGACCCAGAAATACTAGAAGATCTTTGTGGACAAAATCGGACTACGAAGTGGAGTGGACAAGAGTTTTTGGAGATATTGAGAGCTTTTCCGTGATTAGCACAATTAATATTAGCAGCACAGACGTGCAGCGCAGTTCTGTTCAGCAGTGGGAAGGACTCGTCACACCCGGCACACACAGGCACACACAGCCTACATCAGCTGGTGAGCTGCGGGGGAGCAAGCGATGAGTGTGGGCAGACAGGCTCTGCTCCGGCTCAGATTATACACATCACGCAGCCGATTATTTTGCTTTCCCGTAGCTATCGAAATAAAGAGAGTCGCACACTCCATATATAAAACTCCCAGTAATTTAATGGGTATTTACCAACGTTTTGGTATCACTGTGCCTTCTTCACGGTAATGTCATGAATACTTGAACCAGGTTATGTAGAAAAACAGTGCAATTAGTGCAACCAATGACAATAGTGAGGGGTGTGTCATAATGATTAAGTTAATTAGAATGAATTAGTGAAACTGTTTAAAAAAAAATAGTTTATGGCATATTACATATATTAGGCTATTGTTATCATATAGAAACAATTGAATATTGTACATAATATTAGCATCAACATAGATTATTGTTTAATTCAATTTCACATATTTAGTTGTTTCGTATTTCTTATTTGTTACATGTAATCTTTTGGTTCAACCTTAATGCATAATAAGCATCAACAGTGGGAACATATTAGGTGTACGCTAATAAGCTGTAGAAAGAATATATCAATTTTTTAAGACTTTTTCATAAAATAAAGAATTGTTCATAAGAAGGGCCTGAGATCAAAGTCAATATTCAGACCTCCCTCTGTAGTAGTAGGATCTCCATGTTACCTCTTCTCCTTGGTAGAGCAACATGCTCAATGCCTGTGTATTTGAGGGAGGAGATGGGATGGTTAGCTTCAACAAAGTGGGCTGCTACTGGATAGTCAGTGTTCTCACACCTGATTGAGCTGCGGTGTTCAGCTATGTGTTGTTTTAATTGTCTTTTCGTTTGTCCTACATAGGCTTTTCCACATGAACAGGTGATGAGATAGATTACTCCCGTGGTCTTGCATGAGATGATCCCCCTAACAGGGATTTTTCGACCTGTATGTGAGTGTCTGAAGAAGGATGTTTTTATAGTGCTATTGCACTGTGCGCATGAGCCACGTTTGTAGTTCCCATTTGGAATGGGGTGTCAAGAGTGTCTGAGTGGGCTCAGGGGGCAAGTCAGATCTCACCAAGCTATTTCCAATATCGCGACCACGCTTATAGACCACCAGTGGGTGTTCCTTGAAGAGGTGTGTGATTGTTTTGTCTGAGTGCAGAATATGCCAGTGCTTTTTCAGGATAGCTTTCATTTTCTACCAACCCTTGGTGAACTTATTGCAAAAGACGGTTGGTTGAGTTTTTAGTAATTCCTCTCTTGGTTTTTGAGATATTTTCATCATTGCAGCATCAATAGTTTTGTCCTTGTAGCCTCTCATTTTGAATGTATCTGTCATTTTTTGCTGTCAAAATCTGTCTGGTGGCCACAGAATGGTTTAACCCTGCATAACTGGCTATATGGTAGACCATTCTTGAGGGGAAGAGGATGAATACTATCCCCACCTAGCAAGGTATTGCGGTCTATGGGCTTTGTGTATAAGTCTGTATGTAATGCTGTTTTTCTACATAACCTGGTTCAACTATTCATGACATTACCCTGAAGAAGGCACAGTGATACCAAAACGTTGGTAAATACCCGTTAAATTACTGGGAGTTTTATATATGGAGTGTGCGACTCTCTTTATTTTGATAGTTTATATTTTATTCGCCGTTAGTCAGCACCTCCACACAAACACATTTTTCAGGGTGTGCGCCAGCTCATGTTTTTTAATCTGCTTTCCCGTAGCTAACCAGTCACCATCAGCCTTCTAGTTAGCTACCATTTGCCTGGTTAAGAAACACACGCTGCTTTACAGAATTATAAAACAAAAGCAGTATTGAGTTGAATAGCGAAACAACAGTCTAGCTATGTTTTTCTCTCCCTGCAGAAAAGTAGGCTATCGTCTCACTCAACCCCTCCCCGCTTTTCACCACTGCATAGGCAGCGCCTTCTGAAAGTTTTCACACCCCTTGACTTTTTCCACATTTTGTTGTCTTACAGCCTTAATTCAACATTTATTAAATTGAGATTTTTGGCCTACACACAATACCCCATAATGTCAAAGTGGAATGGCCTTTATACATTTTTACGAATTAATACAAAATGAAAAGTTGAAATGTCTTGAGTCAATAAGTATTCAACCCCTTTGTTATATCAAGCCTAAATAAGTTCAGGAGTCAAATTTTGCTTAACAAGTCACATAAGTTGCATGGACTCACTCTATGTGCAATAATAGTGGTTAACGTTACTTTTTCAAGACTACCTCATCTCTGTACCCCACACATACAATTATCTGTATGGCCCCTCAGTCGAGCAGTGCATTTCAAACACATATTCAACCACAAAGACCAGGGAGGTTTTCCAATGCCTCGCAAAGAAGGGCACCTATTGGTAAAAAAGAAGGAAGCCTGTACAGAATAAAAATATTCCAAAACATGCATCCTGTTTGCAATAAAGTAAAACTGCAAAAAATGTGGCAAAGAAATGAACTTTATGTCCTGAATACAAAGCGTTATGTTTTGGGCAAATCCAACACAACACATCACTGAGTAGCACTCTTCATATTTTCAAGCAGAGTGGTGGCTGCATCATGTTATGGGTATGCTTGCCATCATTAAGGTCTAGAGAGTGTTTTAGGATAAAAAGAAACAGAATAAAGCTAAGTAGAGGCAAAATCTTAGAGAAAAACCTGGTTCGGTCTGCTTTCCAACAGACACACAGACAATTGTCCCACTTTTTAGCGGGACAATTGCCTAAAATACAAGGCCAAATATAGACTGCAGTTGGTTACCAAGACAACATTGAATGTTCCTAAGTGGCCTAGTTATATTTTTTTACTTAAATCTGCTTGAAAATCTATGGCAAGACTTGTTTAGCCAAATTGAATATGTTTTTCAAGAATAATGTGAAACTATTGTACAATTCAGGTGTGCAAAGCTCTTAGCTGCCAAAGTATATTCTAATATTGACTCAGGGGTATGAATACTTATGTAAATTCGATTTTGCAGTATTTCATTTCAAATGTAATTTAAATACATTTCATAAAACATCTTTTCACTTTGTCATTATGAGGTATTGTTTTTAGATGGGTGAGAAAAAAAATCGGTGGAATAAGTCAAGGGGTATGAATACTTCCTGAAGGCACTGTACAGGTTCTGTAGCCAAAGTAGCAAAGTCTTACTCTTTTCCCCCGAGAAAACGGCTTGATTCGAGTTCAAAAGACAAGACCCACAGTTCTGGCACTACGTCCTTTTCTCTTTTTGTAGTGCAGTGGCAGACCACATATCGCGGGCCGCTTTAAAACTAGGCTACTTGCAGACCGGACTTTTTAACCATTTGTTTAGGCTACACGTTGTCCAGTCGTGTTACCTCACTAGCTAGCAACAGCTAACATTCAATTCAACCACTGAACGCAACGTTTTGGAACGTTCATTTAAACATATGCTATGTAGAACAAACGTGGTTCTCTGACATGTTGAATAAGGCATAACATCGTCTCTATTCAAAATAATTTCCTGTATGCAAACAGTTGGTGATACAGAAATATAGGAAAAGGGATAGCAAACAATTAATTGTGTCACGCTCTGACCTTAGTTCTTTTGTTATTTCTTTGTTTTAGTATGGTCAGGGTGTGAGTTGGGTGGGTTATCTATGTTGGTTTTTCTATGTTGGTTTTTGCGTTTGGCCTGGTATGATTCTCAATCAGAGGCAGGTGTCATTAGTTGTCTCTGATTGAGAATCATACTTAGGTAGCCTTTTTTCCACCTGTGTTTCGTGGGTGTTTATTTTCTGTGTCTGTGTGTTCCACACAGAACTGTTTCGGTTGGTTATTTCACGTGTCGTTTATTGTTTTGTTTCAGTGTTCGATTGTTTTATTAAAGAGCATGAACACGTACCACGCTGCGCATTGGTCCTCCGATCCTTACTACTCCTCCTCGTCTGAGGAGGAGGAAGACAGCCGTTACACATTGACTAAATTCCTCTTGTCTCTACACTATATCTGACTGGGTAAATAACTTCTCAAAGCAAGTGAAATAGATAATAAACACTTAGTGAAATAAACAATAAAAAATGAACAGTAAACATTACACTTACAAAAGTTCCAAAAGAATAAAGACATTTCAAATGTCATATTATGTCTATATACAGTGTTGTAACGATGTGAAAATAGATTAAGTACAAAAGGGAAAATAAATAAACACCATTTACAATGGTGTTTGTTCTTCACTGGTTGCCCTTTTCTTGTGGCAACAGGTCACAAATCTTGCTGCTGTGATGGCACACTGTGGTATTTCACCCAATAGATATGGGAGTTTATCCATATTGCGTTTGTTTTTGAATTCTTTGTGGATCTGTGTAACCTGGATCTGTGTAATCTCTCTCTCACTCTCTGATTGTGTGTGGCTGTATGTAATTTCTATGTAAGATGAATTAGGAATTTACATGGCCAGATAATGTTTAGATAATATAATATTATTCTCATAAATGTTTGTCATATTTCTCCTGTTGGGAAGATAATAGGATGTTATGTAGAACAATATGTTGGTAGGACAAGGCTATGTTTATTTGTGCACATGGAAGTCAGTGATTTATGTTTACTAAAGGTTAATGAGGCAATACAAATGTAATGTGACTAAAATGAAAGGGCATGTAGTTGACTAAAATGGACCACTATTTGGACAACAGCTAGACTAAATCATTATTCAAAAGATAAAAATGTGACTAAGACATAATGATATATTATTCAAAATGACTTAATCTAAAAAAAGAGTGCCAAAATGAACACTGGTACAAATATCATCTGATATTTCTCTCAGCACTGAGGACCTAATGGGGAGTGTTCCTCTCAGCACTGAGGACCTAATGGGGAGTGTTCCTCTCAGCACTGAGTACCTAATGGGGAGTGTTCCTCTCAGCACTGAGGACCTAATGGGGAGGGTTCCTCTCAGCACTGAGGACCTAATGGGGAGTGTTCCTCTCAGCACTGAGGACCTAATGGGGAGGGTTCCTCTCAGCACTGAGGACCTAATGGGGAGTGTTCCTCTCAGCACTGAGGACATAATGGGGAGTGTTCCTCTCAGCACTGAGGACCTAATGGGGAGTGTTCCTCTCAGCACTGAGGACATAATGGGGAGTGTTTCTCTCAGCACTGAGGACCTAATGGGGAGTGTTCCTCTCAGCACTGAGGACATAATGGGGAGTGTCCCTCTCAGCACTGAGGACCTAATGGGGAGTGTTCCTCTCAGCACTGAGGACATAATGGGGAGTGTTCCTCTCAGCACTGAGGACCTAATGGGGAGTGTTCCTCTCAGCACTGAGGACATAATGGGGAGTGTTCCTCTCAGCACTGAGGACCTAATGGGGAGTGTTCCTCTCAGCACTGAGGACCTAATGGGGAGTGTTCCTCTCAGCACTGAGGACCTAATGGGGAGTGTTCCTCTCAGCACTGAGGACCTAATGGGGAGTGTTCCTCTCAGCACTGAGGACCTAATGGGGAGTGTTCCTCTCAGCACTGAGGACCTAATGGGGAGTGTTCCTCTCAGGGCTCATAGGGTTGTTCCTCTCAGAGCTGAGCGAGGCTGAGAGCAATGGGGCGGAGATTGTGCAATGAATTATTGAAGGTATGAGGGAACATAGAGGATGGAAGCATCACAGGATAGAGAGAGGAGAGAACCCAATGACCTGAATGCCTCTATAGAGTTTTGGGCTCCCGGGTGGCGCAGCAGTCTTAGGCACTGCAGTTCAGTGGTAGAGCCGTCACTACAGATCCTGGTTCGATTCCAGGCTGTATCACAACGGGCCGTGATTGGGAATCCCATAGGGCGGCGCACAATTGGCCCAGCATCGTCCCAGTTTGGCCGGTGTAGGCCGTCATTATACATAACAATTTGTTCTTAACTGACTTGCCTAGTTAAAAACAGTAACGATGCTGGGTTTCTATCTGCAACAATCTGGCCTTTAACTAGCCTGGTCCAAGATAAGTGTGATCTGGCCTTTAACTAGCCTGATCCCAGATCAGTTTGATCTGGCCTTTAACTAGCCTGATCCCAGATCAGTGTGATCTGGCCTTTAACTAGCCTGGTCCCAGATCCGTGTGATCTGGCCTTTAACTAGCCTGATCCCAGATCAGTGTGATCTGGCCTTTAACTAGCCTGATCCCAGATCAGTTTGATCTGGCCTTTAACTAGCCTGGTCCCAGATCAGTGTGATCTGGCCTTTAACTAGCCTGGTTCCAGATCAGTTTGATCTGGCCTTTAACTAGCCTGGTCCCAGATCAGTGTGATCTGGCCTTTAACTAGCCTGATCCCAGATCAGTTTGATCTGGCCTTTAACTAGCCTGATCCCAGATCGGTTTGATCTGGCCTTTAACTAGCCTGATCCCAGATCGGTTTGATCTGGCCTTTAACTAGCCTGATCCCAGATCCGTGTGATCTGGCCTTTAACTAGCCTGATCCCAGATCAGTGTGATCTGGCCTTTAACTAGCCTGGTCCCAGATCAGTTTGATCTGGCCTTTAACTAGCCTGGTCCCAGATCAGTGTGATCTGGCCTTTAACTAGCCTGGTCCCAGATCAGTTTGATCTGGCCTTTAACTAGCCTGGTCCCAGATCAGTGTGATCTGGCCTTTAACTAGCCTGATCCCAGATCAGTTTGATCTGGCCTTTAACTAGCCTGATCCCAGATCAGTGTGATCTGGCCTTTAACCAGCCTGGTCCCAGATCCGTGTGATCTGGCCTTTAACTAGCCTGATCCCAGATCAGTGTGATCTGGCCTTTAACTAGCCTGGTCCCAGATCAGTGTGATCTGGCCTTTAACTAGCCTGGTCCCAGATCAGTGTGATCTGGCCTTTAACTAGCCTGGTCCCAGATCAGTTTGATCTGGCCTTTAACTAGCCTGGTCCCAGATCAGTGTGATCTGGCCTTTAACTAGCCTGATCCCAGATCAGTTTGATCTGGCCTTTAACTAGCCTGAACCCAGATCGGTGTGATCTGGCCTTTAACTAGCCTGATCCCAGATCGGTGTGATCTGGCCTTTAACTAGCCTGGTCCCAGATCGGTTTGTGCTGTCTTGCCAAGTCCTATCATCATTATTTGGCGTGACAGATCTGGGACCAGGCTAGTCTTTAACAGGTGAGACAACATAGATCTGTTAGATCTGTTAGATCTGATTCGTCTGGCTGACATTTCTACCTCTCCTCATCTGGCATCTGTCTCGTCTGGCTGACATTTCTACCTCTCCTCATCTGGCATCTGACTCGTCTGGCTGACATGTCTGCCTCTCCTCATCTGGCGTCTGACTCGTCTAGCTGACATGTCTGCCTCTCATACAGTACATAATCTGTTCTGGAAATACTCAGAGTAGTGCTGATCTATGATCAGGTCCCCCCCTGTCCATGTAAGCTCATTCCTTATGATCTAAAAGGACAATCTGATCCTAGATCATCACTCATACCTTGGGACAAGGTGAATACAGTCCTGTAGTACTTCAGTCCTGAATCGTGACATTTGAAAAGCAATCAGTGCTTCGTGTCCATTCAATCAATCAATCAATCAAGTTTATTTTATATAGCCCTTCGTACATCAGCTAATATCTCGAAGTGCTGTACAGAAACCCAGCCTAAAACCCCAAACAGCAAGCAATGC
Source organism: Salvelinus alpinus (assembly GCF_045679555.1). Taxonomy (NCBI): domain Eukaryota; kingdom Metazoa; phylum Chordata; class Actinopteri; order Salmoniformes; family Salmonidae; genus Salvelinus; species Salvelinus alpinus. The sequence continues at coordinate 8,660,661 of NC_092091.1, forward strand.
AGGTGTAGAAGCACGGTGGCTAGGAAAAACTCCCTAGAAAGGCCAAAACCTAGGAAGAAACCTAGAGAGGAACCAGGCTATGAGGGGTGGCCAGTCCTCTTCTGGCTGTGCCGGGTGGAGATTATAACAGAACATGGCCAAGATGTTCAAAATGTTCATAAATGACAAGCATGGTCAAATAATAATCAGGAATAAATGTCAGTTGGCTTTTCATAGCCGATAATTAAGAGTTGAAAACAGCAGGTCTGGGACAGGTAGGGGTTCCATAACCGCAGGCAGAACAGTTGAAACTGGGACAGCAGCAAGGCCAGGTGGACTGGGGACAGCAAGGAGTCATCATGCCCGGTAGTCCTGACGTATGGTCCTAGGGCTCAGTTCCTCCGAGAGAGAGAAAGAAAGAGAGAAGGAGAGAATTAGAGAGAGCCAAGATGTTCAAAATGTTCATAAATGACAAGCATGGTCAAATAATAATCAGGAATAAATGTCAGTTGGCTTTTCATAGCCGATAATTAAGAGTTGATAACAGCAGGTCTGGGACAGGTAGGGGTTCCATAACCGCAGGCAGAACAGTTGAAACTGGGACAGCAGCAAGGTTAGGTGGACTGGGGACAGCAAGGAGTCATCATGCCCGGTAGTCCTGACGTATGGTCCTAGGGCTCAGTTCCTCCGAGAGAGAGAAAGAAAGAGAGAAGGAGAGAATTAGAGAGAGCCAAGATGTTCAAAATGTTCATAAATGACAAGCATGGTCAAATAATAATCAGGAATAAATGTCAGTTGGCTTTTCATAGCCGATCATTAAGAGTTGAAAACAGCAGGTCTGGGACAGGTAGCGGTTCCATAACTGCAGGCAGAACAGTTGAAACTGGAACAGCAGCAAGGCCAGGTGGACTGGGGACAGCAAGGAGTCATCATACCCAGTAGTCCTGACGTATGGTCCTAGGGCTCAGGTCCTCCGAGAGAGAGAAAGAAAGAGAGAAGGAGAGAATTAGAGAGAGCATACTTAAATTCACACAGGACACTGGATAAGACAGGAGAAGTACTCCAGATATAACCAACTGGCCCTAGCCCCCCGACACAAACTACTGCAGCATAAATACTGGAGGCTGAGACATGAGGGGTCAGGAGACACTGTGGCCCCATCCGATGATACCCCCGGACAGGGCCAAACAGGAAGGATATAACCCCACCCACTTTGCCGAAGCACAGCCCCCGCACCACTAGAGGGATATCTTCAACCACCAACTTACAATCCTGAGACAAGGCCGAGTATAGCCCACAAAGATCTCCACCACAGCACAAACCAAGGGGGGGCGCCAACCCAGACAGGAAGATCACGTCAGTAACTCAACCCACTCAAGTAACGCACCCCTCCTAGGGACGGCATGAAAGAGCACCAGTAAGCCAGTGACTCAGCCCCTGTAATAGGGTTAGAGGTAGAGAATCCCAGTGGAGGGGAACCGGCCAGGCAGAGACAGCAAGGGCGGTTCGTTGCTCCAGAGCCTTTCCGTTCACCTTCACACTCCTGGGCCAGACTACACTCAATCATAGGACCTACTGAAGAGATAAGTCTTCAGTAAAGACTTAAAGGTTGAGACCGAGTCTGCGTCTCTCACATGGGTAGGCAGACCATTCCATAAAAATGGAGATCTATAGGAGAAAGCCCTTCCTCCAGCTGTTTGCTTAGAAATTCTAGGGACAATTAGGAGGCCTGTGTCTTGTGACCGTAGCGTACGTGTAGGTATGTACGGCAGGACCAACTCGGAAAGATAAGTAGGAGCAAGCCCATGTAACGCTTTATAGGTTAACAGTAAAACCTTGAAATCAGCCCTTGCCTTAACAGGAAGCCAGTGTAGGGAAGCTAGCACTGGAGTAATATGATCAAATTTCTTGGTTCTAGTCAGGATTCTAGCAGCCGTATTTAGCACTAACTGAAGTTTATTTAGTGCTTTATCCGGGTAGCCGGAAAGTAGAGCATTGCAGTAGTCTAACCTAGAAGTAACAAATGCATGGATTAATTTTTCTGCATCATTTTTGGACAGAAAACTTCTGATTTTTGCAATGTTACGTAGATGGAAAAAAGCTGTCCTTGAAACAGTCTTGATATGTTCGTCAAAAGAGAGATCAGGGTCAAGAGTAACGCCGAGGTCCTTCACAGTTTTATTTGAGACGACTTTACAACCATCAAGATTAATTGTCAGATTTAACAGAAGATCTCTTTGTTTCTTGGGACCTAGAACAAGCATCTCTGTTTTGTCCGAGTTTAAAAGTAGAAAGTTTTCAGCCATCCACTTCCTTATGTCTGAAACACAGGCTTCTAGCGAGGGCAATTTTGGGGCTTCACCATGTTTCATTGAAATGTACAGCTGTGTGTCATCCGCATAGCAGTGAAAGTTAACATTATGTTTTCGAATAACATCCCCAAGAGGTAAAATAATAGTGGTCCTAAAACGGAACCTTGAGGAACACCGAAATGTACAGTTGATTTGTCAGAGGACAAACCATTCACAGAGACAAACTGATATCTTTCCGACAGATAAGATCTAAACCAGGCCAGAACTTGTCCGTGTAGACCAATTTGGGTTTCCAGTCTCTCCAAAAGAATGTGGTGATCGATGGTGTCAAAGGCAGCACTAAGGTCTAGTAGCACGAGGACAGATGCAGAGCCTCGGTCTGACGCCATTAAAAGGTCATTTACCACCTTCACAAGTGCAGTCTCAGTGCTATGATGGGGTCTAAAACCAGACTGAAGCATTTCGTATACATTGTTTGTCTTCAGGAAGGCAGTGAGTTGCTGCGCAACAGCTTTTTCAATTTTTTTTGAGAGGAATGGAAGATTCGATATAGGCCGATAGTTTTTTATATTTTCCGGGTCAAGGTTTGGCTTTTTCAAGAGAGGCTTTATTACTGCCACTTTTAGTGAGTTTGGTACACATCCGGTGGATAGAGAGCCGTTTATTATGTTCAACATAGGAGGGCCAAGCACAGGAAGCAGCTCTTTCAGTAGTTTAGTAGGAATAGGATCCAGTATGCAGCTTGAAGGTTTAGAGGCCATGATTATTTTCATCATTGTGTCAAGAGATATAGCACTAAAACACTTAAGTGTCTCTCCCGATCCCAGGCCCTGGCAGAGCTGTGCAGATCCAGGACAGCTAAGCCCTGGAGGAATACGCAGATTTAAAGAGGAGTCCGTAATTTGCTTTCTAATGATCATGATCTTTTCCTCAAAGAAGTTCATGAATTTATTACTGCTGAAGTGAAAGCCATCCTCTCTTGGGGAATGCTGCTTTTTAGTTAGCTTTGCAACAGTATCAAAAATAAATTTTGGTTTGTTCTTATTTTCCTCAATTAAGTTGGAAAAGTAGGATGATCGAACAGCAATGAGGGCTCTTCGATACTGCACGGTACTGTCTTTCCAAGCTAGTCGGAAGACTTCCAGTTTGGTGTGGCGCCATTTCCGTTCCAATTTTCTGGAAGCTTGCTTCAGAGCTCGGGTATTTTCTGTATAACAGGGAGCTAGTTTCTTATGACAAATGTTTTTCGTTTTTAGGGGTGCAACTGCATCTAGGGTATTGCGCAAGGTTAAATTGAGTTCCTCAGTTAGGTGGTTAACTGATTTTTGTCCTCTGACGTCCTTGGTTAGGCAGAAGGAGTCTGGAAGGGCATCAAGGAATTTTTGTGTTGTCTGAGAATTTTATAGCACGACTTTTGATGCTCCTTGGTTGGAGTCTGAGCAGATTATTTGTTGCGATTTCAAACG
>NC_092091.1:8666917-8694417 GCF_045679555.1 Salvelinus alpinus
CCCACCTCGACACACAGCTCTTTAGCTATTTTCTTCATTTTTTTTACCATCTTTCATCTTCCACTTTACAAGACTGTCTCATTGACCACACACACACACATACACACACACACATGATTAACTCTCTCTTAATAAACCGGTTCTATCCATCACCCCACAGAACAGCCAGATTAACAGCTGGATTGACAGCCAGATTAACAGCTGGATTGCACAGTAGATGAACCCTTTATATATATTATAGACTTATGCAGTGTGTGTGTGTGTGTGTGTGTGTGTGTGTGTGTGTGTGTGTGTGTGTGTGTGTGTGTGTGTGTGTGTGTGTGTGTGTGTGTGTGTGTGTGATGCAGCACACAGCTGGTGTGGTGCTGGGACAAGAGTTCAGACAGACATTTTAGAGCACATGAAATATTCAAACCAAAGGTTTTTAGCCTGGCCATGACGTCATAGTCTCTTTATCTCTATATGCGGCTGGATTTTTTCCCCCTAACGTCGCGTTGCCTCTGGCGACTGGGATGAAAGAGTTGGCAGTTGGTGTTCCTTCTTCAAACCCGTGAGGAATTTCCACGGGAGCTAATTTCACACAAGAGCAAGCACATTCAGTGGAAGGCCTATTTCATGTTTGTAAATGTTAAGTTGTCTATTGTTTTGTGTATATATGTTTTTTTGTTTATTATCAAGAAAAATACAATGAAATATTACAAAAAAAGGAAAGACTATTTTAAACTCATTGGGGAGTTACCGAGCCATGCCTCTACAGGCCCATTAAACCAGCTTCTACTTCTTCTGACTGAGAGTCATGTTGAGGCTAGCTCCAATCTTATTGGATCAGGGATAGACATGTTGAGTCTAGCTCCAGTCTTATTGGATCAGGGATAGACATGTTGAGTCTAGCTCCAGTCTTATTGGATCAGGGATAGACATGTTGAGGCTAGCTCCAATCTTATTGGATCAGGGATAGACATGTTGAGGATAGCTCCAATCTTATTGGTCAGGGATAGACATGTTGAGGCTAGCTCCAGTCTTATTGGTCAGGGATAGACATGTTGAGACTAGCTCCAATCTTATTGGATCAAGGATAGACATGTTGAGTCTAGCTCCAATCTTATTGGATCAGGGATAGACATGTTGAGTCTAGCTCCAGTCTTATTGGATCAGGGATAGACATGTTGAGTCTAGCTCCAGTCTTATTGGATCAGGGATAGACATGTTGAGTCTAGCTCCAGTCTTATTGGTCAGGGATAGACATGTTGAGTCTAGCTCCAGTCTTATTGGATCATGGATAGACATGTTGAGTCTAGCTCCAGTCTTATTGGTCAGGGAGAGACATGTTGAGTCTTGCTCCAGTCTTATTGGATCAGGGATAGACATGTTGAGTCTAGCTCCAGTCTTATTGGTCAGGGATAGACATGTTGAGTCTAGCTCCAATCTTATTGGATCAGGGATAGACATGTTGAGTCTAGCTCCAGTCTTATTGGATCAGGGATAGACATGTTGAGTCTAGCTCCAGTCTTATTGGATCAGGGATAGACATGTTGAGTCTAGCTCCAATCGTATTGGTCAGGGATAGACATGTTGAGTCTAGCTCCAATCTTATTGGTCAGGGATAGACATGTTGAGTCTAGCTCCAATCTTATTGGATCAGGGATAGACATGTTGAGTCTAGCTCCAGTCTTATTGGTCAGGGATAGACATGTTGAGTCTAGCTCCAGTCTTATTGGTCAGGGATAGACATGTTGAGGCTAGCTCCAATCTTATTGGATCAGGGATAGACATGTTGAGGCTAGCTCCAGTCTTATTGGATCAGGGATAGACATGTTGAGTCTAGCTCCAATCTTATTGGATCAGGGATAGACATGTTGAGGCTAGCTCCAGTCTTATTGGATCAGGGATAGACGTGTTGAGTCTAGCTCCAGTCTTATTGGATCAGGGATAGACATGTTGAGTCTAGCTCCAGTCTTATTGGATCAGGGATAGACATGTTGAGTCTAGCTCCAGTCTTATTGGATCAGGGATAGACATGTTGAGTCTAGCTCCAGTCTTATTGGTCAGGGATAGACATGTTGAGTCTAGCTCCAATCTTATTGGATCAGGGATAGGCATGTTGAGGCTAGCTCCAATCTTATTGGTCAGGGATAGACATGTTGAGGCTAGCTCCAGTCTTATTGGATGAGGGATAGACATGTTGAGGCTAGCTCCAGTCTTATTGGATCAGGGATAGACATGTTGAGTCTAGCTCCAGTCTTATTGGTCAGGGATAGACATGTTGAGTCTAGCTCCAGTCTTATTGGATCAGGGATAGACATGTTGAGTCTAGCTCCAGTCTTATTGGATCAGGGATAGACATGTTGAGTCTAGCTCCAGTCTTATTGGATCAGGGATAGACATGTTGAGTCTAGCTCCAATCTTATTGGATCAGGGATAGACATGTTGAGTCTCGCTCCAGTCTTATTGGTCAGGGATAGACATGTTGAGTCTAGCTCCAGTCTTATTGGATCAGGGATAGACATGTTGAGTCTATCTCCAGTCTTATTGGTCAGGGATAGACATGTTGAGTCTAGCTCCAATCTTATTGGTCAGGGATAGACATGTTGAGTCTAGCTCCAATCTTATTGGTCAGGGATAGACATGTTGAGTCTAGCTCCAATCTTATTGGTCAGGGATAGACATGTTGAGTCTAGCTCCAATCTTATTGGATCAGGGATAGACATGTTGAGGCTAGCTCCAGTCTTATTGGATCAGGGATAGACATGTTGAGTCTAGCTCCAATCTTATTGGATCAGGGATAGACATGTTGAGTCTAGCTCCAATCTTATTGGATCAGGGATAGACATGTTGAGGCTAGCTCCAGTCTTATTGGTCAGGGATAGACATGTTGAGTCTAGCTCCAGTCTTATTGGTCAGGGATAGACATGTTGAGGCTAGCTCCAGTCTTATTGGATCAGGGATAGACATGTTGAGTCTAGCTCCAGTCTTATTGGATCAGGGATAGAGATGTTGAGGCTAGCTCCAATCTTATTGGTCTGGGATATACATGTTGAGGCTAGCTCCAGTCTTATTGGTCAGGGATAGACATGTTGAGTCTAGCTCCAGTCTTATTGGTCAGGGATAGACATGTTGAGGCTAGCTCCAGTCTTATTGGATCAGGGATAGACATGTTGAGTCTAGCTCCAGTCTTATTGGTCAGGGATAGACATGTTGAGTCTAGCTCCAGTCTTATTGGTCAGGGATAGACATGTTGAGTCTAGCTCCAGTCTTATGAGATTAGCGCCTCTTTCCCCTCAGGAGGCTAAAAAGATTTGGAATAAGCCCTCGTATCCTAAAAAAGTCCAACAGCTGCACCATCGAGAGCATCTTGACTGGATGCATCACCATTTCTAAAACATTTATACAAAATAAAACACTAATATATTTTATTAGATAAGTATTTCAGCCCCTGAGTCAATACAGTGCATTTGGAAAGTATTCAGGCCGCTTCACATTTTCAACATTTTGTTACGTTACAACCTTATTCTAAAATGTATTAAATATTTTTTTTTGCTTCATCATAATGACAAAGCAAAAACTTTTTACAAATGTATTACAAATAAAAAACTTAAATATCACATTTACATAGGGAATTCAGACCCTTGGCTCAGTACTTTGTTGAAGCACCTTTGGCAGTGATTACAGCCTTGAGTCTTCTTGGGTATGACGCAACAAGCTTGGCACACCTGTATTTGGCGAGTTTCTCCCATTCTTCTCTACAGATCCTCTCAATCTCTGTCAATGGGGAGAATTGCTGCACAGCTATTATCACATCTCGTCAGAGATGTTCGATCGGGTTCAAGTCCGGGCTCTGGCTGGGCCACTCAAGGGCATTCAGAGATTTGTCCCCAAGCCACTGCGTTGTCTTGGCTGTGTGCTTAGGGTTGTTGTCTTGTTGGAAGGTGAACCTTCTCCCCGGTCTGAGGTCCTGAGCTCTCTAGAGCAGGTTTTCATCAAGGATCTCTCTGTACTTTGCTCCGTTCATCATTCCCTCGATCCTGACTAGTCTCCCAGTCCCTGGCACTGAAAAACATCCCACAGCATAATGCTGCCACCACCATGCTTCACCGTAGGGATAGGGCCAGGTTTCCTCCAGACGCGATGCTTGGCATTCAGGCCAAAAAGTTCAATCTTTCATCAGACCAGAGAATCTTCTTTCTTATGGTCTGAGAGTCCTTTAGGTGCCTTTAGGAAAACTCAAAGCGGGCAGTCATGTGCCTTTTACTAATGAGAGGCTTCCGTCTGCCCACTCTAGCATATAGGCCTGAGTGCTGCAGAGATGGTTGTCCTTCTGGAAGGTTCTCCCATCTCCACAGAGGAACTCTGGAGCTCTGTCAGAGTGACCATCGGGTTCTTGGTCACCTCCCTCACCAAGGCCCTTCTCCCCTGATTGTTCAGTTTGGCCGGGCGGCCAGCTCTAGGAAGAGTCTTGGTGGTTCCAAACTTCTTCCATTTAAGAATGATGGCCTCCCGGGTGGCGCAGTGGTCTAGGGCACTGCATCGCAGCGCTAGCTGCACCACCAGAGACTCTGGGTTCGCGCCCAGGCTCTGTCGCAGCCGGCCGCGAGGGATATCCTTGTCTCATCGCGCACCAGCGACTCCTGTGGCGGGCCGGGCGCAGTGCGCGCTAACCAAGGGAGCCGGGTGCACGGTGTTTCCTCCGACACATTGGTGCGGCTGGCTTCCGGGTTGGAGGCGCGCTGTGTTAAGAAGCAGTGCGGCTTGGTTGGGTTGTGTTTCGGAGGATGCATGGCTTTCGACCTTTGTCTCTCCCGAGCCCGTACGGGAGTTGTAGCGATGAGACAAGATAGTAACTAATAACAATTGGATACCACGAAAAAGGGGGTCAAAAAAATAAAAATAAAAATAAATAAATAAGAATGATCAATGCACCTGAGCTCAATTTTGAGTCTCATAGCAAAGTGTCTGAATACTTACGTAAATCAGGTATTTCCCCTTGACAGAACACTAGTCTATCTCCTGTTTCTGTAGTGTGAGTCAGCTTGATGTACAAGTACACCCCCTTGACAGGACGCTAGTCTATCTTCAGTTTCTGTAGTGTGAGTCAGCTTGATGTACCAGTACACCCCCTTGACAGGACGCTAGTCTATCTTCAGTTTCTGTAGTGTGAGTCAGCTTGATGTACCAGTACACCCCCTTGACAGGACGCTAGTCTATCTTCAGTTTCTGTAGTGTGAGTCAGCTTGATGTACCAGTACACCCCCTTGACAGGACGCTAGTCTATCTTCAGTTTCTGTAGTGTGAGTCAGCTTGATGTACCAGTACACCCCCTTGACAGGACGCTAGTCTATCTTTAGTTTCTGTAGTGTGAGTCAGCTTGATGTACCAGTACACCCCCTTGACAGGACGCTAGTCTATCTTCAGTTTCTGTAGTGTGAGTCAGCTTGATGTACCAGTACACCCCCTTGACAGGACGCTAGTCTATCTTCAGTTTCTGTAGTGTGAGTCAGCTTGATGTACCAGTACACCCCCTTGACAGGACGCTAGTCTATCTTCAGTTTCTGTAGTGTGAGTCAGCTTGATGTACCAGTACACCCCCTTGACAGGACGCTAGTCTATCTTCAGTTTCTGTAGTGTGAGTCAGCTTGATGTACCAGGATCTCTATGGCACGGAGACACTGATCCATTGGAGCAAAATAAGCGAAGGAGAGAGAACAGGAGAGGCTATGTTCTCCACCCTTATGTCCACCATTTTTATTTAGTAAGAAACTATTTACTGCTCAAGTCAGCAGATAGCCACAGAGGAAGAGTGGAATTGTGCCACCCACACCTGGGTAAGCCCTCTTTATGGTACCCACACCTGGGCAAGCCCTCTTTATGGCACCCACACCTGGGCAAGCCCTCTTTATGGCGCCCACACCTGGGCAAGCCCTCTTTATGGCACCCACACCTGGGCAAGCCCTCTTTATGGCGCCCACACCTGGGCAAGCCCTCTTTAGTCTATCTCCTGATGTACCAGTACACCCCCTGGACAGGATGCTAGTGGCAGCTGGATGTATTAGTTTATATGGTAGCGATTCAGCTGTTGAAAGCCGATTTTTGAGTGTACAGATGCCATTGCTGTGTACAGATGCCAGTACAGATGCCATTGCTTAGGATAAATATTTGTTTTTAATGACAATTAGGCCTAATGAATACACACACATATATAGGACAGTCAGTTAGTAGGATTAAAACATTGTGTACACAGCATGATGTTGGTGTTGGTTTGCACTCACATACACCGTTTGTCATTGTCAATGTTATCTTATGAACTTGTACCCTCGTTTAAAAATATGTAAAAAAAAACGTGATATTTCTCTCAGGAACAGAATGAAGTAAATCTCAATTAAGATTTCACATTTGGATTGTTAATTATATAGGTCCAAGAGTCACGACAATGCATGCATTCTTTATTCAGTATTCATGATGTAGCCAAGCCGTTATGGACTGTTAGAGCTTCCTTCACTAGAGGTTTCTTCACTAGAGCTTACTTCACTAGATCTTCCTTTATTAGAGCTTCCTTCACTAGAGCTTCCATTACTAGTGGTTCCTTCACTAGAGCTTCCTTCACTACAGCATCCTTCACTGGAGCTTCCTTCACTAGAGCTTCCTTCACTACAGCATCCTTCACTAGAGCTTCCTTTATTAGAGCTTCCTTTACTAGAGCTTCCTTCACTAGAGCTTCTTTCACTAGAGCTTCCATTACTAGTGCTTCCTTCACTAGAGCTTCCTTCACTAGAGCTTCCATTACTAGTGCTTCCATTACTAGTGCTTCCTTTACTAGAGCTTCCTTCACTACAGCATCCTTCACTAGAGCTTCCTTTATTAGAGCTTCCTTCACTAGAGCTTCCTTTACTATAGCTTACTTCACTATAGCTTCCTTCACTATAACTTCCTTTACTAGAGCTTCCTTCACTAGAGCTTCCATTACTAGAGCTTCCTTCACTAGAGCTTCCTTCACTAGAGCTTCCATTACTAGTGCTTCCTTTACTAGAGCTTCCTTCACTAGAGCTTCCTTTACTAGAGCTTCCATTACTAGTGCTTCCTTTACTAGAGCTTCCTTCACTAGAGCTTCCATTACTAGTACTTCCTTTACTAGAGCTTCCTTCACTAGAGCTTCCTTCACTATAACTTCCTTCACTAGAGCTTCCTTCACTATAGCTTCCTTTACTATAACTTCCTTCACTAGAGCTTCCTTCACTAGAGCTTCCTTCACTAGAGCTTCCATTACTAGAGCTTCCTTCACTAGAGCTTCCATTACTAGAGCTTCCATTACTAGAGCTTCCTTCATTTGATGTCTGTGAGGCTGCAGAAGAAAAAAGCAGAGCTGCAGCGTGATTGGTGGATTCCCTGGCCCTGATGCCTTACATCTTTAAATGGGTCTGTTCTCGCCCAACAGGGGAGGGAACCCCGGTGAAATCAATGTGTTGAGACAGAAATGAGTTATTGCTACTCTTCTTACAGCTGTAGCACACAGGCCCTGAGGAGATATGAGGGAGAGAGGGAGGGAACGAGGGAGAGAGGGGGAGAGAAGGAGGGAGGGAGAGACAGATGAGAGAGAGAGACAGATGAGAGAGAGATGCGAGAGGGAGAGAGAGATGCGAGAGGGAGAGAGAGAGAGATGAGGGAGAGAGAGAGAGAGAGAGAGAGAGAGAGAGACATAGGAAGAGGGAACAAAAGAAATAGGGGAGGAGAAAAGAGAGTAGAGATGAAGGGGGGGGCTTGAGAGAAAGAAAGACCAAGCGAGAAGGAGAGATAATGACCAATGCAGCTACGTAGCTGAGCACTGCAGAAGGTCGCCGGGAGAATTTTTGATGACGCTGGAGGTGAATAGGGAGTCCTCCTGGTGCTGTGGTGTAATAGAGCGCTTCAGAAAACCATGCATCCCAAATGACTCCCTATTCCCTAAATATAGAAGAATGCCATTTGGGACGCGGCCTAAGACATTGCATGAGTAAATGTGTCAGAAAAAAAAGGGGGGCCTGGTTATAATGAATAGAGTGAAGGATGGAATGAGGAAAGTGCTTTCATCGCTGCTCATTTATGATGTTTATTAGCTATTGAATGACTCTGTACATGTTTTAATTAGTTACACCATTATCACTGTAGGATGGTAGAGTCAGACAGTATCACTGTGTCTGGTAGGATGGTAGAGTCAGACAGTATCACTGTGTCTGGTAGGATGGTAGAGTCAGACAGTATCACTGTGTCTGGTAGGATGGTAGAGTCAGACAGTATCACTGTGTCTGGTAGGATGGTAGAGTCAGACAGTATCACTGTGTCTGGTAGGATGGTAGAGTCAGACAGTATCACTGTGTCTGGTAGGATGGTAGAGTCAGACAGTATCACTGTGTCTGGTAGGATGGTAGAGTCAGACAGTATCACTGTGTCTGGTAGGATGGTAGAGTCAGACAGTATCACTGTGTCTGGTAGGATGGTAGAGTCAGACAGTATCACTGTGTCTGGTAGGATGGTAGAGTCAGACAGTATCACTGCGTCTGGTAGGATGGTAGAGTCAGACAGTATCACTGCGTCTGGTAGGATGGTAGAGTCAGACAGTATCACTGTGTCTGGTAGGATGGTAGAGTCAGACAGTATCACTGCGTCTGGTAGGATGGTAGAGTCAGACAGTATCACTGCGTCTGGTAGGATGGTAGAGTCAGACAGTATCACTGCGTCTGGTAGGATGGTAGAGTCAGACAGTATCGCTGTAGGATGGTAGGATGGTAGAGTCAGACAGTATCACTGCGTCTGGTAGGATGGTAGAGTCAGACAGTATCACTGTGTCTGGTAGGATGGTAGAGTCAGACAGTATCACTGTGTCTGGTAGGATGGTAGAGTCAGACAGTATCACTGTGTCTGGTAGGATGGTAGAGTCAGACAGTATCACTGTAGGATGGTAGAGTCAGACAGTATCACTGTGTCTGGTAGGATGGTAGAGTCAGACAGTATCACTGTGTCTGGTAGGATGGTAGAGTCAGACAGTATCACTGTGTCTGGTAGGATGGTAGAGTCAGACAGTATCACTGTGTCTGGTAGGATGGTAGAGTCAGACAGTATCACTGCGTCTGGTAGGATGGTAGAGTCAGACAGTATCACTGTGTCTGGTAGGATGGTAGAGTCAGACAGTATCACTGCGTCTGGTAGGATGGTAGAGTCAGACAGTATCACTGCGTCTGGTAGGATGGTAGAGTCAGACAGTATCACTGCGTCTGGTAGGATGGTAGAGTCAGACAGTATCACTGTGTCTGGTAGGATGGTAGAGTCAGACAGTATCACTGTAGGATGGTAGAGTCAGAAAGTATCACTGCGTCTGGTAGGATGGTAGAGTCAGACAGTATCACTGTGTCTGGTAGGATGGTAGAGTCAGACAGTATCACTGTGTCTGGTAGGATGGTAGAGTCAGACAGTATCACTGTGTCTGGTAGGATGGTAGAGTCAGACAGTATCACTGTGTCTGGTAGGATGGTAGAGTCAGACAGTATCACTGTGTCTGGTAGGATGGTAGAGTCAGACAGTATCACTGCGTCTGGTAGGATGGTAGAGTCAGACAGTATCACTGTGTCTGGTAGGATGGTAGAGTCAGACAGTATCACTGTGTCTGGTAGGATGGTAGAGTCAGACAGTATCACTGTGTCTGGTAGGATGGTAGAGTCAGACAGTATCACTGTGTCTGGTAGGATAGTAGAGTCAGACAGTATCACTGCGTCTGGTCTGAGGACGTTAGATAACATGGCAGGCACTGAGGGCTGGGGGGGGGGGGGGTCATTGTTCGTGTCCTAAAGGGAACCCTATTCCTCATGTAATGCAGTACTTTTGATCAGGGTCCATATGGTCTCTGGTCTATAGTAGTGCACTATGTATAGGGAATAGGGCTCTGGTCTATAGTAGTGCACTATGTATAGGGAATAGGCTGCCATAGGGCTCTGGTCTAAAGTAGTGCACTATGTATAGGGAATAGGGTGCCATTTGGGATACATTCTATGATTTCTTCATCCGTTCACACACTCATCTCTGTGATGTCAGAATAACCTTGCAGCTGACCGCTGCCTGTAAGATCCATGATAATAACACCAGATAATAAAATATTACTTTTATAAATTAGTGCTGGTCAGAGTGCTGATCTAGGATTAGGTCCCCTCTAGTCCATATAATCGTATTCATTATGATTAATCTAAATGAAGGTCAAATATATCCTATATCAGCACTCCTACTATGACAATACTGGCCCTGATTCTGTTCTTTAAATAACTGTTATAATTAGCTGAACATTCTCGCTAGATTGCAATGCATTGGTGTCAAGGGACCTACCGTTTTCCAGGAAAACATTCCTGCACCATTACACCACTACTGCTACCAGCCTGTACCGTTGACACCAGGCAGGACGGGTCCATGGACTCATGCTGTCTGTAGGAGCGAACCATTTTCGTGATCGGGGCGGTGTACCTAATAAACTGTCCACTGAGTGTATACTGATGCTGTTGGGAGAGTAGTAGTAGATGTACGGCTCTGATGCTGATATACTCCAACATGAAGTACTATTGTGTTGGTATGTGATTTGATGGCAGGGTTGAGGGTACACTGACGGTAATACACTCCTACTTGAAGTATGACACCATGTCACCATGACGCCGTGTCGCTGTGACGCCGTGTCGCTGTGTCGCCATGACACAGTGTCACCATTTCACCATGACACCATATCACCATGACACAGTGTCACCATTTCACCATGACACCATGTCACCATGACACCATGACATGACACCATGAAACCCTGACTCCTTGACAGGAGGGACCCCTGAGTGATTGGAGTCATTCCGCCCTCCTCGGAGAGACACCCCACTGTCTCTCCGACACCCCCCTCTCTCCTCTCAGAGGGGCGGTGGTAACCTGGAGAAGCAGGACAGGAACTGGAGAAATGACGGTTCAAACCCTAAGGGAAAATAAGGCAGAGGGTTGATGGTATCAGAATCTCAGGGTGCTGCCATTAACTACTGCAGCGTAGCCTAGTGGTTAGAGTGTTGGACTAGTAACCGAAAGGTACAAATCTGTCGTTCTGCCCCTGAACAGGCAGTTAACCCACTGTTCCTAGGCTGTCATTGAAAATAAGAATTTGTTCTTAACTGACTTTAAATAAAGGTAAAATGACTACTGCCATTGACTTACTGCCATTGTGCCCTTGAGCAACTTAACCCAAGCAGCTGACCCTGTGCTGCTCCCAGCCTATGATGGTGTCTGGGTTAGGGGAACAACACAAGACAGCAAAAACTCTGATGCACATTGGACAATTAAATTAATTAAACTCTCTCCCTCTCCCCCTATCCCTCTTTCCAGGCATGCACACAAGCATCAGTGAGATCCTGAAGGAGAAGACCCTGAAGCCATCCCGTCGTAGCCTGCCCTGCCTGGCCCAGAGCCAAACCCACCCACAGAACATCAACCACTTCCTGTCCATGCCCCTCACCCCCGACAACAAGCCCCAGACACACCCACAGGCAGGAATTTTATCACCATAATTAGGTCACGATCAGGGTTGACCAGTCAATTCAGAAAGTAAAACAAATTCCAAAGTCAGATTTAGCATCTTTCTCATTTAGAACGGGGAGGGGACATTTGACCCATAGACTTGCACTTAACATGCAAAGAGAGGGGTGGAGCTAGTGCCCTGCTTTCGCTCCTCATTCTACTGTTTTTATAGTCTTTTCTAGTATTTTTTTTAACACAGATTTTATATTTTAATCGCGATTCTCAGCTAAATATATGTCTTCTTCCACCTCTAACCTCAGGACCATCTGCAGTCAGTGCCTCAACTCCAGGTTCAGGACCAGGCCCAGCTGGCTGACCCCTGGCTACAGCACCAGGCCCAGGACCACTGCCAGATCCAGGCACAACACACCCAACCTCTGACCCACAGTCACAGCACTTCCTGCACCCTCATCTCCTCCAAGACAGGTCAGTCAGTCGGTCAGGTCAGTTGGTCGATCAGTCGGTCGGTCTGTCAGTTGGTCGATTGGTCTGTTTGTCCGTCCGTCTGTCTCTGTCCGCCCACAGCCTGACGGAGATCTATACATGTATAAACACCAAAAATGAAAGCAGCAGACGTTTTTTATCCACAGCGACTTGCAGTGCCGTTACTGCAGTGCATGCAGTTTTAGTGTGTATGTGATTCCTGCAGGAAGTAAACCCACAACTGTAGTTCTAATGAGGCCGTAGAGGGTTAAGGTAGGGGGAGACCATTATCGTCTAATGAGGTCATTGTGGTGTGATGCAGGGGGAGACCATTATCGTCTAACCAGGTCATTGTGGTGTGAGGGTAGGGGGAGACAATTATCGTCTAACCAGGTCATTGTGGTGTGAGGGTAGGGGGAGACCATTATCGTCTAACCAGGTCATTGTGGGTTGATGCAGGGGTAGACCATTATCGTCTAACCAGGTCATTGTGGGTTGATGCAGGGGGAGACCATTATCATCTAACGAGGCCATTGTGGTGTGATGTAGGGGAAGACCATTATCGTCTAACGAGGTCATTGTGGTGTGATGTAGGGGGAGACCATTATCATCTAACGAGGCCATTGTGGTGTGATGCAGGGGAGATCATTATCATCTAACGAGGTCATTGTGGTGTGATGCAGGGGAGACCATTATCATCTAACGAGGCCATTGTGGTGTGATGCAGGGGAGACCATTATCATCTAACGAGGTCATTGTGGTGTGATGCAGGGGGAGACCATTATCATCTAACGAGGTCATTGTGGTGTGATGCAGGGGGAGACCATTATCGTCTAACGAGGCCATTGTGGTGTGATGCAGGGGGAGACCATTATCATCTAACGAGGTCATTGTGGTGTGATGCAGGGGGAGACCATTATCGTCTAACCAGCTCATTGTGGGTTGATGCAGGGGTAGACCATTATCGTCTAACCAGGTCATTGTGGGTTGATGCAGGGGGAGACCATTATCATCTAACGAGGCCATTGTGGTGTGATGTAGGGGAAGACCATTATCATCTAACGAGGCCATTGTGGGTTGATGCAGGGGGAGACAATTATCGTCTAACCAGGTCATTGTGGTGTGAGGGTAGGGGGAGACCATTATCGTCTAACCAGGTCATTGTGGGTTGATGCAGGGGTAGACCATTATCGTCTAACCAGGTCATTGTGGGTTGATGCAGGGGGAGACCATTATCATCTAACGAGGCCATTGTGGTGTGATGTAGGGGAAGACCATTATCGTCTAACGAGGTCATTGTGGTGTGATGTAGGGGGAGACCATTATCATCTAATGAGGTCATTGTGGTGTGATGCAGGGGGAGACCATTATCATCTAACGAGGCCATTGTGGTGTGATGCAGGGGAGATCATTATCATCTAACGAGGTCATTGTGGTGTGATGCAGGGGAGACCATTATCATCTAACGAGGCCATTGTGGTGTGATGCAGGGGAGACCATTATCATCTAACGAGGTCATTGTGGTGTGATGCAGGGGGAGACCATTATCATCTAACGAGGTCATTGTGGTGTGATGCAGGGGGAGACCATTATCGTCTAACCAGCTCATTGTGGGTTGATGCAGGGGTAGACCATTATCGTCTAACCAGGTCATTGTGGGTTGATGCAGGGGGAGACCATTATCATCTAACGAGGCCATTGTGGTGTGATGTAGGGGAAGACCATTATCATCTAACGAGGCCATTGTGGGTTGATGCAGGGGGAGACCATTATCGTCTAACCAGGTCATTGTGGTGTGATGCAGGGGGAGATCATTCATCTAACGAGGTCATTGTGGTGTGATGCAGGGGGAGATCATTCATCTAACGAGGTCATTGTGGTGTGATGCAGGGGGAGACCATTATCGTCTAACCAGGTCATTGTGGGTTGATGCAGGGGGAGATCATTATCGTCTAACGAGGTCATTGTGGTGGGATGCAGGGGGAGACCATTATCATCTAACGAGGTCATTGTGGTGTGATGCAGGGCGAGACCATTATCATCTAACGAGGTCATTGTGGTGTGATGCAGGGGGAGACCATTATCATCTAACGAGGTCATTGTGGTGTGATGCAGGGGGAGACCATTAACACTGTCAGCCACAGCATCATGAATAATCTTGATGGTCCTCTCTCTGCACTATAATTTCTACTGTTTATCACGGACTGTTTACTGTTCATCATATCTTGAGTACATAATCCACTGAATAGACTGGTACTTAATGCACCGTCATGTAAGATTTGTTTATGACAATTCTGAATGCAATCGCAGGAAAATCACTTTTGAAAGCAGTTTTGGATCCCAGCTTTCTATTGCTGCCACGTTTATTTTTCTACTCCTAAAATTGAGGGGGTGACATCATTAATGCATGGCTGATTCAGAGGGGTTGGGTTAAATGCGGAAGACACATTTCAGTTGAATGCATTCAGTTGTACAACTGACTAGGTATCCCCCTTTCCCTTTCCCTTTAGGCGCAACAGATCTCTTACAGGGGCAATGACATCTTAAAAGGGCAATGACAAACACTACATGGACAAAAGTATATTTCAGCCACACCCGTTGCTGACAGGTGTATAAATTGAGCACACAACCATGCAATCTCCATAGACAAACATCGGCAGTAGAATGGCCCATACTGAAGAGCTCAGTGACTTACAATGCCACCTTTCCAACAAGTCAGTTTGTCAAATTTCTGCCCTGCTAGAGCTGTGGAAACGTCTAGGAGCAACAACGGCTCAGCCGCAAAGTGGTAGGCCACACAAGGTCACAGAACTGGACCGCCGAGGGCTGAAGCGCGTAAAAATCATATGTCCTCTGTTGCAACACTCTCTACCGAGTTCCAAACTGCCTCTGGAAGCAATGTCAGTGTAACAGTTTTGCTTCCGTCCCTCTCCTCGCCCCTACCTGGTCTCGAACCAGGGACCCTCTGCACACATCAACAACTGACACCCACGAAGCATTGTTACCCATTGCTCCACAAAAGCCGCGGCCCTTGCACGGCAAGGGGAACAACTACTTCAAGGTCTCAGAGTGAGTGACGTCACCGATTGAAATGCTATTAGCGCGCACCCCGCTAACTAGCTAGGAATTTCACACCGGTTACATCAGCACAAAAACTGTTTGTCGGGAGCTTCATGAAATGGGTTTCTATAGCCGACCAGCCGTACACAAGCCTATAATCACCATGCGCATTGCCAAGATGAATCATGCTTCACCATCTGGCAGTCCGATGGACTGGGTTTGGCACTATGCCCCAATGCATAGTGCCAAGGGATGGCCCTTTCCTGTTTCAGCATGACAATGCCCCCACGTGCACAAAGCGAGGACCATACAGAAATGGTTTGTTGAGATCTGTGTGGAAGAACTTGACTGGCCCTGACCTCAACCCCATCGAACACCTTTGGGATGAATTGGAACGCCGACTGCGAGCCAGGCCCAATCGCCCGACATCAGTGCCTGACCTCACTAATGCTCTTGTGGCTAAATGGAAGCAAGTCTCCGCAGCAATGTTCCAACATCTAGTGGGAAGCTTTCCCAGAAGAGTGGAGGCTGTTATAGCAACAAAGGGGGGACCAACACCATATTAATGACCATGATTTTGTAATGAAATGTTCGACGAGCAGGTGTGCAGATACTGTTGGCCAGAAACCAACCAAATTAAAACATTTGAGTGAATAATAGTGAATAATAATTTCAAAATAATAATGAATAATCACAATCAGGATGTTGTGTCTAATGAATGATGTGTATAAACCCTGGTTTGCTGACGCCATTGAGAGGCTTTGAAGCCACCGGTCAGCCATATTGGGACTCCCCAGTAGGAGCAGTCCACCATAGGAATGAATGGAATTCTACAGTGTTTCAATGAAATGTTCAATTAAGGACTAAATGACATGTATATAAGAATGGTTGTTGTTGTAGTGCAGACAGTAACATTAGTACTCTCTGAAAATAATACTTTAAAGATTATTTGTATGTTTAGTTCACATAATCTAATTTAAAAGTATGCATTTAAGTGTCTGTAAGAGAATAAACGTGTCAAAAAATTATGTAGACTAAACATTAATAAATGTATTTATATAAGGCTTCCAAACATGTTTTACAAATGAGGAGTACTAAGATGGCTGTGCGGTGGCTTCAGTACAGCGCCCCCCTGTCAGTCATCCAGGGTTTATACACATCATTGTGTCCAATGGAGGTAAATACAGATGGACCAATCCCATGCTCCTGTCTTTCTATTTATAGCCACTATGCTGCATCAGTTGGGCTACAGGTAATAATGCCTTTTGCTAATAGCACATCTGGTGATAATATTTATATATATTTTTTCCAATATGTTATTGGGCTCATTTTTGGATTCTATATTATATTATTATTATATATATATTATATTATTATTATTTATAGATATATTATATTATTATTATATATTATATTATTATTATTTATATTATATTATTATTATTTATATATTATATAATTATATAATATATTATTTTAGATGATGTCAGCATCATACTTTTAAAAAATAAAATAATTTTGAAGTAGAATGTCCTCATTTTAAAAAGTCTCCAGATCTGAGCTTCTCAGTCCTTCTACATAAAACATGATCCCTAAGCAAGATGACTGGAATTGGTGAAACCCGCAGTTAAAAAACATGTACAAAGTTGATCGTCTTTCCCTGAAAGCATGATGGCATTTTGCCCCCCCCCCCCCGCAGACAATCGACCTGAGATCGATTTAAGTTTCAGTCATGGGATTTTTTTGTTGTTACTTGAACCCCTGTGATAACATGTTCTAGGGGTTTTATTCATTGTTGGCAGACTGTATAATTCTATTAAGTACCGTATTAGAAAATATGAAGTGGATATTCAATTGGCAGATCCAGAGGTTAAGCTTAGACATAGGGGTTAATGAACCACCATCCAGAACCATGACAAAATCTGCTATTTTTACATACATTTTCATAGTGGCAGTGACTGCTTTGTCACGTTCGTCATATGAAGGAGACCAAGGTGCAGCGTGGTATATGTACATTCTTATTTTAATAAAGAAAGAACACTGAACAAACTAACAAAACAACAAAACGAACGAAACGTGAAGCTATATGAATAGTCCAGACAGGCAACTAAACATAGAACAAGAACCCACAAACACCAAAGGGAAAAATGGCTACGTAAATATGATCCCCAATCAGAGACAATGATAAACAGCTGCCTCTGATTGGGAACCATATCAGGCCACCATAGACATACAAATCACCTAGACCGACAAAAACCCTAGACATACAAAAAACCCTAGACAATACAAAAACTAACGTAGCCACCCTAGTCACACCCTGACCTAACCAAAATATAAAGAAAACAGAGATATCTCAGGTCAGGGCGTGACATGCTTACACATAATATGCTTCTACACCTGCATTGCTTGCTGTTTGGGGTTTTAGGCTGGGTTTCTGTACAGCACTTCGAGATATTAGCTGATGTACGAAGGGCTATATAAAATAAACTTGATTTGATTTGATTTGAATTTGAAATGATTGTGAGACAGCTTCAGGAGGTAGGGAGGTGCCATGTGACGGTTGCTGATGAAGGCTGTCACCACTGAGGGGGGAAACTATGCAGCGGTGTGGTGAGAAACACACCACATTGAGACTCTGTGGAGTAGTTAAATGTCACTGCAGTAGGGAGAAGTGAAATAAATCCTTCACCTCTGATGATGAAATCTGTAGCAGTAGGAGGATTCACTCAAAAGACCATTCACATTCAAATGAGTAGTTTAGCATGACTCAGAAGTCTCTGTGCATCCTAGATGGCACCCTATTACCCTACACAGTGCACTACTTTGCACCTAGGGCTCTGGTCGAAAGTAGTGCACTGTCTAGGTAACAGCCTCTGTCTATTCTGAGCACGATCCGAGCAGAGAAAAATACACCCTGGTGTCAGATCCGTTTGTGCCGTCAGATCTGTGACGAAGGCTAGTTAAAAATACGATCATGATGCAGGACTCGTGGAACTAACGCTCCCCGTCTCTCTCGAGGTCACGTTTGGGTCATGGCTAAAAAATGCGAGGATCCAAAAGAGCTGTGAGCTCTGTGTGAAAATCCCCCCTCGTTTGGATTAAATAAAACTGATAAAAGCTTCCAGACTTCTTTCAGACTCTGGCGATGGCAGAACGACTGACATGATTTAGCTTTGAACTCATCCTTTACCCCCCCCCCCCCCCCCCCCCCCACTGATGCTTCCATAGGGGGGTAGTGTCCCAAATGGCTCCCTATTCCCTATGTAGTGCACTACTTTAGACCAGAGCTCTATGGACCATTTGGTCAACAGTAGTGCACTACATAGGGAATAGGGAGTCATTTGGGACGAAGCCCTAGAGTAGAAACGCTTCACAGTATGAACATGGACCTTTCTGCCACCTCCATAATGTTTACATATCTTTCACTACTCATCTCATATGTACAGTTGAAGTCGGAAGTTTACATACACTTTAGCCAAATACGTTAAAACTCAGTTTTTCACAATTCCTGACATTTAATCAGAGTAAAAAATCCCTGTTTTAGGTCAGTTAGGATGACCACTTTATTTTAAGAATGTGAAATGTCAGAATAATAGTAGAGAGAATTATTTATTTTTTATGTTTACATATCTTGCATTACTCATCTCGTATGTATATACTGTATTCTATTCCATCTATTGCATCTTAGCCTATGCCGCTCTGACATTGCTCATTCTTATATGTATATATTCTTATTCCATTCCTTTACTTAGATTTGTGTGTATTACGTTTTTTAAATTTTATATTACTTGTTAGATATTGCTGCACTGTCGGGAACTAGAAGCGCAAGCATTTCACTACACTCGCAATAACATCTGCTAACCATGTGTATGTGACCAATAACATCTGCTAACCATGTGTATGTGACCAATAAAATGTGATTAGATTTGATTGAAGCCAAACAAAATGCAGGTAACTACATTACCAGTTGGTTAGAGTGCAGCGCTAACAATGCTAAGGTTGTGACTGCAATTCCCATAGTGTAGGCATATGGGGATAATAGGGTTCGCCAAACGGCACAGTCTAGCACTGCGCTCCCTGTCCTGTTCACTTCAACACCTCGTCTACTGTGTTTGTCTGTGAACGACCGTCATGTATAGAAGGAATAGCAATGTTCAAGCATTACCTTTATAGCTACAGTAACTATATGTCCTGACCACTGCTCGTTCGGTCCGTCTAGGTCTGGCAGAAGCTGTCAAGGACCACTACGAGGAGGAGGCAGAAGCGAGTACGTACGAGGCAGGAAGGACAGACGAGTCGTTTCTCATTCAGAAACCTGCCACCCGAGCTAAATTAGAGGCACGCGTAGATTCGCTTCAGGTACCCCATGCACATGCATGCTCACACACACACACACACACACACACACACACACACACACACACACACACACACACACACACACACACACACACACACACACACACACACACACTAACATAGACACACACACACACACACATTGCCACCCACACACATTGACACCCACACACATAGACACACACACATAGACACACACACATACACACACACATACACACACACACACACACACACCCTCACCCAATAACCAGAATGACATTGCACCAATCTTTTCCAATGTCTCACAGTTACGCAGCTTATGAATGGGTTATGAATGCCTTATGTAGGTACCCTAATCAGGTTTACTGATAAACACATATTTCCGTAGGGGACCAACCCGGGGCAGCCGTCCGGTCTGCTGTTCAGAGATGGGAAGAAGCGTATCGATTACATCCTGGTCTATAAGAAGTCCAGTCCTCTGGTGGAAAAGAGAGTCACCTTCGAGAGGAACCTGAGAGCTGAGGGGCTGATGCTGGAGAAAGAGGTAGGGTAGACCTACATGCTCTAATATACTATAGTATACTATAGTATACAGGAAATATCTGGTGTTGTAGTACTCCAGTCCACATAGTCTTTGTCCTAGTGCGGTCTCCAGACCAGATATTGAGTGTCTCGGTCTCTAGTGCGGTCTCCAGACCAGATATTGAGTGTTTCGGTCTCTAGTGTGATCTCCAGACCAGATATTGAGTGTCTCGGTCTCTAGTGTGATCTACAGACCAGATATTGAGTGTCTCGGTCTCTAGTGTGATCTACAGACCAGATATTGAGTGTCTCGGTCTCTAGTGCAGTCTCCAGACCAGATCAAATCAAATGTATTTATATAGCCCTTCTTACATCAGCTGATATCTCAAAGTGCTGTACAGAAACCCAGCCTAAAACCCCAAACAGCAAGCAATGCAGGTGTAGAAGCACGGTGGCTAGGAAACAGAACATGGCCAAGATGTTCAAATGTTCATAAATGACCAGCATGGTCAAATAATAATAATCACAGTAGTTGTCGAGGGTGCAACAGGTCAGCACCTCAGGAGTAAATGTCAGTTGGCTTTTCATAGCCGATCATTGAGAGTATCTCTACCACTCCTGCTGTCTCTAGAGAGTTGAAAACAGCAGGTCTGGGACAGGTAGCACGTCCGGTGAACAGGTCAGGGTTCCATAGCCGCAGGCAGAACAGTTGAAACTGGAGCAGCAGCACGGCCAGGTGGACTGGGGACAGCAAGGAGTCATCATGCCAGGTAGTCCTGAGGCATGGGCCTAGGGCTCAGGTCCTCCGAAAGAGAGAATTAGAGAGAACATACTTAAATTCACACAGGACACCGGATAACACAGGAGAAATAAACCAGATATAACAGACTGACCCTAGCCCCCCGACACATAAACTACTGCAGCATAAATACTGGAGACTGAGACAGGAGGGGTCAGGAGACACTGTGGCCCCATCCGATGATACCCCCGGACAGGGCCAAACAGGTAGGATATAACCCCACCCACTTTGCCAAAGCACAGCCCCCACACCACTAGAGGGATATCTTCAACCACCAACTTACCATCCTGAGAGTATAGCCCACAGAGATCTCCGCCACGGCACAACCCAAGGGGTGGCGCCAACCCAGACAGGAAGACCACGTCAGTGACTCAACCCACTCAAGTGAGAATCCCAAATGTTGTTCTGAAAGATGAATACAGAAATACTGGATATTTTGAACTCTTATTATGGTCTTGAATTGGACTCACATTTTTTGGGTCACGGTCTTGTCCACCTCCCAGTCTCGGTCTCGGTCTTGACTCTGTCCCCTACGGTCTCGGTCTTGTCCCGGCCCCCTCCACCCTCCGGTCTCGGTCTTGACTCGAACCCCCCCACCCCCTCTGGTCTCGGTCTTGACTCTGCCCCCTCCGGTCTCGGTCTTGTCCCGGCCCCCTCCCCCCTCCGGTCTCGGTCTTGACTCGGCCCCCTCCCCCCTCTGGTCTCGGTCTGGACTCGGCCCCCTCCGGTCTCAGTCTTGACTCGGCCCCCTCCGGTCTCAGTCTTGACTCGGCCCCCTCCCCCCTCCGGTCTCTGTCTTGACTCGGGCCCCTCCCGCTCCAGTCTCAGTCTTGACTCGGCCCCCTCCGGTCTCAGTCTTGACTCGGCCTCCTCCCCCCTCCGGTCTCGGTCTTGACTCTGCCCCCTCCCCCCTCCGGTCTCTGTCTTGACTCGGGCCCCCTCCCCCCTCCGGTCTCGGTCTTGACTCAGCCCCCTCCCCTCTCCGGTCTCAGTCTTGACTCGGGCCCCCTCCCCCCTCCGGTCTCGGTCTTGACTCGCCCCCCTCCGGTCTCTGTCTTGACTCGGGCCCCCTCCGGTCTCGGTCTTGACTCAGCCCCCTCCCCCCTCCGGTCTCAGTCTTGACTCGGCCCCCTCCCCCCTCCGGTCTCTGTCTTGACTCGGCCCCCTCCGGTCTCAGTCTTGACTCGGCCCCCTCCGGTCTCAGTCTTGACACTGCCCCCTCCAGTCTCAGTCTTGACTCGGCCCCCTCCCCCCTCCGGTCACGGTCTTGACTCTGCCCCGTCCCCTCTCCGGTCTCGGTCTTGACTCGGACCCCCCCACCCCCTCTGGTCTCGGTCTTGACTCGGTCGCCCCCAACCCCTCCGGTTTCGGTCTTGACTCTGCCCCCTCCGGTCTCGGTCTTGTCTCGGCCCCCTCCCCCCTCCGGTCTCGGTCTTGACTCGGCCCCCTCCCCCCTCTGGTCTCGGTCTTGACTCGGCCCCCTCCGGTCTCAGTCTTGACATTGCAATTTATTGCCCTGGCCACACCTGCAGTCCTCATGCCTCCTTGTAGCATGCCTAAGGCACGTTCACGCAGATGAGCAGGGACACTGGACATCTTTCTTTTGGTGTTTATCAGAGTCAGTAGAAAAGTCTCTTTAGTGTCCTGTTTTCATAACTGTGACCTTAATTGTCTACCGTCTGTAAGTTGTTAGTGCCTGAACGACCGTTCCACAGGTGCATGTTCATTAATTGTTTATGGATGAATATGTATGAACTTTCCAATTTGTAAGTCGCTCTGGATAAGAGCGTCTGCTAAATGACTTAAATGTAAATGTAAACATGGTCCTAAACGATATCATAACCGCCATTGATAAAAAACAATACTGTGCAGCCGTCTTCAGGGCTGGCCTGTTGTCTGGGCCTCTGGCAGTCTCTATGGGGGTGCCACAGGGTTCAAATCTCGGGCCGACTCTTTTCTCTGTATATATCAATGATGTCACTCTTGCTGCTGGTGATTCTCTGATCCACCTCTACGCAGATGACACCATTCTATATACATCTGGCCCTTCTTTGGACACTGTGCTAACAAACCTCCAAATGAGCTTCAATGCCATACAACACTCTTTCCGAGGCCTCCATCTGCTTTTAAATGCAAGTAAAACTAAGTGCATGCCCTTCAACCGATTGCTGCCCGCACCCTCCCGCCTGACTAGCATCACTCCTCTGGACGGTTCTGACTTAGAATATGTGGACAACTACAAATACCTAGGTGTCTGGTTAGACTGTAAACTTTCCTTCCAGACTCACATAAAGCTTCTCCAATCCAAAATGTTATCTAGAATCAGCTTCCTATTTTGCAACAAAGCCTCCTTCACTCATGCTGCGAAACATACCCCCGTAAAACTGACTATCCTACCGATCCTTGACTTCGGCAATGTCTTTTACAAAATAGCCTCCAACACTCTACTCAGCAAATTGGATGTAGTAGATAGTAGATATCACAGTGCCATCCGTTTTGTCACTAAAGCATCATATACTACCCACCACTGCGACCTGTACGCTGTCGTTGACTGGCCCTCGCTTCATACTCGTCGCGAAACCCACTGGCTCCAGGTCATCTATAAGTGTATGCTAGGTAATGCCCTGCCTTATCTCAGCTCACTGGTCACCATAACAACACTCACCCGTAGCACGCGCTCCAGCAGGTATATTTCACTGGTCATCCCCAAAGCCAACACTTCCTTTGGCTGCCTTTCCTTCCAGTTCTCTGCTGCCAATGACTGAAACGAATTGCAAAAATCACTGAAGCTGGAGTCTTATATATCCCTCTCTAACTTTAAGCATCACCTGTCAGAGCAGCTTACCGATCACTGTACCTGTAAATAGCACACCCAACTACCTCATCCCAATATTATTACTTACCCTCTTGCTCTTTTGCACTGTACGTTTGTTTATGTGTAACTCTGTGTTGTTTGTTTTTGTCGCAATGCTTTGCTTTATCTTGGCCAGGTCGCAGTTGTAAATGAGAACTTGTTCTCAACTGGCCTACCTGGTTAAATAAAGGTGGGAAAAAAAAGAAGAAAAAAAGAAGAAATTAACAGGCATGGGAAACAGTGTTTAAACCCTTTACAATGAAGATCTGTGAAGTTATTTTTGTATTTTTACAAATTATCTTTGAAAGACAGAGTCCTGAAAAGGGGACGTTTCCTTTTTTGCTGAGTTTAGTACGTACTCTTTCCCATATTCTCCCTTCAGTTCTGGATTCATGACTCTTTGTCTTTCTATCTGGTTCTATCTGAAACCCATTTTTTAGACAATGCCTTGAATTTGTTTTAACAGCTTTTATTTATCTATTTGGTAAAAGAGTATTTTCTCAAATATTGTCATCAGATTGTTAGATACTAGTTTTTTGTCACAAGCTAATTTCTAGTTTTGTGCCCTCTCGAAAGCCGTCTCTGACCAACACCGACATCATGTTTGTGAAGATCCATGCTCCGTGGGACACTCTTTGTAAATACGCCGAGCAGATGAATATCAGAATGCCATTCAGGTAGCACTTCATAAGAATACCTTCTTCATAATGCATTATAAACACATTTATAAGGGTTATGAGCTATACATAATGCATTATAATGCACGACATGAGCGTCAATAACTGCTAATCAAACCAGTCAAATCATTCAATAAAGCATTAGGACTATTTGTATGGCTTGATCTGTTGGATTCTTCGACCCATCCCACAATATCTAATTTATTGTTATTTATCTTTCAGAAAGAAAAGTTACTTTACAGATTGGAAGAGCAAAACTCTGGGCAGGTAAGTGGGTTTTCAGTGTGATCGTAAAGTTCAGCCACGGTCTGCCACTGAGCCGCCTGGCTGAGCACTGCAGAGCACTTCTAATGAAATACACCTTCGGCAGCATTCAGCACAGCTGCAGTGACTCTGTTCTATCAAGATGAGAGCTCTAGTTGTTATTTTATGATGCAGCCATCATCGGCCATCAGGGAGTTAGATGATCTGGCTGTTTAAAGTTTCAGCCATCATCGGCCATCAGGGGATTAGATGATCTGGCTGTAAAATGGAGCCATCATCGGCCATCAGGGAGTTAGATGATCTAGCTGTTATTTTGCGATGCAGCAATCATCGGCCATCAGGGAGTTAGATGATCTAGCTGTAAGATGGAGCCATCATCGGCCATCAGGGAGTTAGATGATCTAGCTGTTATTTTGCGATGCAGCAATCATCGGCCATCAGGGAGTTAGATGATCTAGCTGTAAAATGGAGCCGTCATCGGCCATCAGGGAGTTAGATGATCTAGCTGTAAGATGGAGCCATCATCGGCCATCAGGGAGTTAGATGATCTAGCTGTAAGATGGAGCCATCATCGGCCATCAGGGAGTTAGATGATCTGGCTGTAAAATGCAGCCATCATCGGCCATCAGGGGATTAGATGATCTAGCTGTAAGATGGAGCCATCATCGGCCATCAGGGAGTTAGATGATCTAGCTGTAAGATGGAGCCATCATCGGCCATCAGGGAGTTAGATGATCTGGCTGTAAGATGGAGCCATCATCGGCCATCAGGGAGTTAGATGATCTAGCTGTAAAATGCAGCCATCATCGGCCATCAGGGGATTAGATGATCTAGCTGTAAAATGGAGCCATCATCGGCCATCAGGGAGCTAGATGATCTGGCTGTAAAATGCAGCCATCATCGGCCATCAGGGGATTAGATGATCTAGCTGTAAGATGGAGCCATCATCGGCCATCAGGGAGTTAGATGATCTAGCTGTAAGATGGAGCCATCATCGGCCATCAGGGAGTTAGATGATCTGGCTGTAAAATGCAGCCATCATCGGCCATCAGGGGATTAGATGATCTAGCTGTAAGATGGAGCCATCATCGGCCATCAGGGAGTTAGATGATCTGGCTGTAAAATGCAGCCATCATCGGCCATCAGGGGATTAGATGATCTAGCTGTAAGATGGAGCCATCATCGGCCATCAGGGAGTTAGATGATCTGGCTGTAAAATGCAGCCATCATCGGCCATCAGGGGATTAGATGATCTAGCTGTAAGATGGAGCCATCATCGGCCATCAGGGAGTTAGATGATCTGGCTGTAAAATGCAGCCATCATCGGCCATCAGGGGATTAGATGATCTAGCTGTAAGATGGAGCCATCATCGGCCATCAGGGAGTTAGATGATCTGGCTGTAAAATGCAGCCATCATCGGCCATCAGGGGATTAGATGATCTAGCTGTAAGATGGAGCCATCATCGGCCATCAGGGAGTTAGATGATCTGGCTGTAAAATGCAGCCATCATCGGCCATCAGGGGATTAGATGATCTAGCTGTAAGATGGAGCCATCATCGGCCATCAGGGAGTTAGATGATCTAACTGTTTTAAGATTCAGCCATCATCGGCCATCAGGGGATTAGATGATCTAGCTGTAAAATGGAGCCATCATCGGCCATCAGGGAGTTAGATGATCTAACTGTTTTAAGATACAGACATTATTGACCATCAGGGAGTTACTTGCCTATCTCCCCCTCTACTTCTGTACTCTCTAAACAAAGCATGGAAGAGGTTAACTGTCATTTAATCACAGAGGGTGAATGGGTCAAACTGTCATCTAGCTCTACCCCAGAGGACTTAATTCAGGATTTTATTAATTAGTTCAGGATTAGTTTATCCTTCTATTTAAACATGTTCTGTTGTGTGTAAGAATGTGCGATTTAAGCTCTGTTAAGCCCAATAAGTCACCCTGAATAAAGTAAAGTGTCTGCAAAACAAATGACTCATAATAACGCAGTCTCCCGACGGAGATGTTTAGGAAGGTTTAGAAAGACCGTTGTAATTATAGGACTATAACATACTGTTTGTGTAGAAAGTATAAACAGTTGTCATTGTGACACTAATGTGAGTCAGTTTACTCTGGTTGAGCCAGGCTAACGACTAATTTTTATCACCGAGCAAACACAACAGTCTCTAGGATATCCTCGTAATTAATTCTTTAATCTCTTTTTTCTGTTGTTTCTCCTTGCAGCCGGTTCCATCTGAGGTGTCGTCAGATAAAGAGTTGGTTACCCAGGAACCCCATGAAGCTGGACAAAGAGGCCTTACCTGACCTAGAGGAGACAGACTGCTATACAGCCCCATTCAGCAGGGCACGCATGCACCAGTAGGTTCTATACTTCAACCCCCCTAACCTAACACCCTAACCTAACCCCCTTAACCTAACCCCCTTAACCTAACACCCTAACCTAACCCCCTTAACCTAACCCCCTTAACCTAACCCCCTAACCTAACCCCCTTAACCTAAACCCTAACCTAACCCCCCTAACCTAACACCCTTAACCTAAACCCTAACCTAACACCCTTAACCTAACCCCCCTAACCTAACCCCCTAACCTAACCTCCTAACCTAACCCCCTTAACCTAAACCCTAACCTAACCCCCCTAACCTAACACCCTTAACCTAAACCCTAACCTAACACCCTTAACCTAACCCCCTAACCTAACCCCCTAACCTAACACCTTAACCTTAACCTAACCCCCTAACCTAACCCCCTAACCTAACCCCCTAACCTAACCCCCTAACCTAACCTAACCCCCTAACCTAACCCCCTAACCTAACACCTTAACCTAAACCTTAACCTAACCTCCTAACCTAACCCCCTAACCTAACCTAACCTAACACCCTAACCTTAACCTCCTAACCTAACCTCCTAACCTAACCCCCCTAACCTAACCCCCTAACCTAACCTCCTAACCTAACCACCTTAACCTAAACCCTAACCTAACCTAACCTAACACCC
>NC_092091.1:8699417-8731917 GCF_045679555.1 Salvelinus alpinus
TATCTATCTATCTATCTATCTATCTATCTATCTATCTATCTATCTATCTATCTATCTATCTATCTACCTATCTACCTATCTACCTATCTACCTATCTATCTATCTATCTATCTATCTATCTACCTACCTACCTACCTACCTACCTACCTACTTTATATATCTATCTATCTACTTTATATATCTACAGTGAGGGAAAAAAGTATTTGATCCCCTGCTGATTTTGTACGTTTGCCCACTGACAAAGAAATTATCAGTCTATAATTTTAATGGTAGGTTTATTTGAACAGTGAGAGACAGAATAACAACAAAAATATCCAGAAAAATGCATGTCAAAAATGTTATAAATTGATTTGCATTTTAATGAGGGAAATAAGTATTTGACCCCTTCTCAATCAAAAAGATTTCTGGCTCCCAGGTGTCTTTCATACAGGTAACGAACGGAGACTAGGAGCACACTCTTTAAGGGAGTGCTCCTAATCTCAGTTTCTTACCTGTATAAAAGATACCTGTCCACAGAAGCAATCAATCAATCAGATTCCAAACTCTCCACCATGGCCAAGACCAAAGAGCTCTCCAAGGATGTCAGGGACAAGATTGTAGACCTACACAAGGCTGGAATGGGCTACAAGACCATTGCCAAGCAGCTTGGTGAGAAGGTGACAACAGTTTCTGTGATTATTCGCAAATGGAAGAAACACAAAAGAACTGTCAATCTCCCTCAGCCTGGGGCTCCATGCAAGATCTCACCTCGTGGAGTTGCAATGATCATGAGAACGGTGAGGAATCAGCCCAGAACTACACAGGAGGATCTTGTCAATGATCTCAAGGCAGCTGGGACCATAGTCATCAAGAAAACAATTGGTAACACACTATGCCGTGAAGGACTGAAATCCTGCAGCGCCCGCAAGGTCCCCCTGCTCAAGAAAGCACATATACATGCCCGTCTGAAGTTTGCCAATGAACATCTGAATGATTCAGAGGACAACTGGGTGAACGTGTTGTGGTCAGATGAGACCAAAATGGAGTTCTTTGGCATCAACCCAACTTGCCGTGTTTGGAGGAGGAGGAATGCTGCCTATGACCCCAAGAAACCATCCCCACCGTCAAACATGGAGGTGGAAACATTATGCTTTGGGGGTGTTTTTCTGCTAAAGGGACAGGACAACTTCACCGCATCAAAGGGACGATGG
Organism: Salvelinus alpinus; assembly: GCF_045679555.1. NCBI lineage: Eukaryota > Metazoa > Chordata > Actinopteri > Salmoniformes > Salmonidae > Salvelinus > Salvelinus alpinus. Next base: position 8,700,608 of record NC_092091.1, read on the forward strand.
ACGGGGCCATGTACCGTCAAATCTTGGGTGAAAACCTCCTTCCCTCAGCCAGGGTATTGAAAATGGGTCGTGGATGGGTATTCCAGCATGACAATGACCCAAAACACACGGCCAAGGCAACAAAGGAGTGGCTCAAGAAGAAGCACATTAAGGTCCTGGAGTGGCCTAGCCAGTCTCCAGACCTTAATCCCATAGAAAATCTGTGGAGGGAGCTGAAGGTTCGAGTTGCCAAACGTCAGCCTCGAAACCTTAATGACTTGAAGAAGATCTGCAAAGAGGAGTGGGACAAAATCCCTCCTGAGATGTGTGCAAACCTGGTGGCCAACTACAAGAAACGTCTGACCTCTGTGATTGCCAACAAGGGTTTTGCCACCAAGTACTAAGTCATGTTTTGCAGAGGGGTCAAATACTTATTTCCCTCATTAAAATGCAAATCAATTCATAACATTTTTGACATGCGTTTTTCTGGATTTTTTTGTTGATATTCTGTCTCTCACTGTTCAAATAAACCTACCATTAAAATTATAGACTGATCATTTCTTTGTCAGTGGGCAAACGTACAAAATCAGCAGGGGATCAAATACTTTTTTCCCTCACTGTATCTATCTACTTTATATATCTATCTACTTTATCTATCTACTTTATATATTGGGGGTTGTCCTTAATCTTATTGCATCTTAGGCTTTGAAACACCCTGTGTAGACTCAATATTCATTGTACAAAACAAAATGCAGTATTTTACAATGCACATCTGAAATACAGTGACTGTGAATGATAATCCAATAATACTACAGTTCAACGTGATGGTACATATACATACTGTATATCCAATATAAACTCAGCAAAAAAAGAAACATCATCTCACTGTCAACTGTGTTTATTTTCAGCAAACTTAACATGTGTAAATATTTGTATGAACATAACAAAATTCAACAATTGAGACATAAACTGAACAAGTTCCACAGACATGTGACTAACAGAAATGGAATAATGTGTCCCTGAACAAAGGGGGGGGGGGGGTCAAAATCAAAAGTAACAGTCAGTATCTGGTGTGGCCACCAGCTGCATTAAGTACTGCAGTGCATCTAAGTACTCCATGCATCATGGACTGCACCAGATTTGCCAGTTCTTGCTGTGAGATGTGTCGGGTTCACCTTGGGGTCATGATAGGGGCTGTACCAAATGTTTGATGTATTATAATAATTGATTATGCTTATGTTGTATTAATAGAAGGGGAGGGGTTATAAGACCCCTCCTCCTTACATTTATAGGGTCCTAGACTACAGATTAACAATATATATGCATTATAATGTTTAATATTGTTAATATTGTTAGTCTTTTCTAGTCTCTGCCTCTTATAAAGAAATGGTCTGAGAGATGTGTGACTGTGAGACAGAACTCTGCAGGGGAGTGAAAGAGATAAGAGACTAGTCGGACATTCCACTATAAATCAACTTGAGGAGTGGAAATTTACTGCTGAGCCTTTAGATAACACTGAAACTCTTGTTTGTATAGCTGTGTGTGCATGGGTTTGGTCTCATGAGTAGAAGGTAATGACATAGGCAGTGACTGCAGGCTTAATAAAATAACTTGGACCCTTTCCTATTTTGCAGAACTAACTCGGAAACATGCGTGCTATGTTCCTGTTGTCAACTTCTGTCTGCAATTGCGTTAATAAAGGTTTTTGATTGATTTACTTAAAGATATTGTCTGAATGCTAATTTCACAAATGAGCCAATGATTGAAAAGGAACAAGGAACGAACCCCGACAGATGTTACCCCACTCTTCCACCAAGGCACCTGCAAGTTCCCGGACATTTCTGGGGGGAATGGCCCTAGCCCTTACCCTCCGATCCAACAGGTCCCAGACGTGCTCAATGGGATTGAGATCCGGACTCTTTGCTGGCCATGACAGAACACTGACATTCCTGTCTTGCAAGAAATCACGCACAGAATGAGCAGTATGGCTGGTGGCATTGCCATGCTGGAGGGTCATGTCAGGTTGAGCATGCAGGAAGGGTACCACATGAGGGAGGAGGATGTCCTCCCTGTAACGCACAGCGTTGAGATTGCCTACAATGACAACAAGCTCAGTCCGATGATGCTGTGACGCAACGCCCCAGACCATGACGGACCATCCACTTCCAAATCGATCCCGCTCCAGAGTACAGGCCTCGGTGTAATGCTCATTCCTTCGATGATAAACGCGAATCCAACCATCACTCCTGGTGAGACAAAACCATGACTTCTCAGTGAAGAGCACTTTTTGCCAGTCCTGTCTGGTCCAGCGACGGTGGGTTTGTGCCCATAGGTGACGTTGTTGCCGGTGATGTCTGGTGAGGACCTGTCTTACAGCGCTACAGGGAGACAGGACGGACAGCTGATCGCCCCCGCAGTGGCAGACCATGTGTAACAACTCCTGCACAGGATCGGTATATCCGAACATGACACCTGCGGGACAGATACAGGATGGCAACTTTCCGAGATACACCAGGAACGCACAATCCCTCCATCAGTGCTCAGACTGTCCGCAATAGGCTGAGAGAGGCTGGACTGAGGGCTTGTAGGCCTGTGTGCAATTATATCCAGTACTACTACATCCAGTACTATATATCCAGTACTATATATCCAGTACTATATATCCAGTACTACTATATCCAGTACTATATATCCAGTACTACTACATCCAGTACTATATATCCAGTACTATATATCCAGTACTACTATATCCAGTACTATATGTCCAGTACTATATATCCAGTACCACTATATCCAGTACTATATATCCAGTACTATATATCCAGTACTACTATATCCAGTACTATATATCCAGTACTATATATCTAGTACTACAATACATTATACTCTAAACAGGTCAATGGTCGAGATGTTTAAGAAAGGGAAGGCATTAGCTAATACAGTGAAACGTATGAATTGTCTGTCTTCTTTCTGTTTTCCTCTGTCCTGCTGATCACATTTGTCTCGTTTGAATTGTGTCATTTATCTATGTGTCCATCGTCACGTGGCTCGCTGTTTCAAATCCTTTGGGGACATTCTGTTGAATACCATTTGGCTCTCTAGAAACTAAGGAAGGAAAGAGAAGGACATCTATAATTTAGAATTTGGTGGCTTTGTTTAGTTATTAATGGTGGCTTTGGTTAGTTATTAATGGTGGATTTGGTTAGTTATTAATGGTGGATTTGGTTAGTTATTAATGGTGGCTTTGTTTAGTTATTAATGGTGGATTTGGTTAGTTATTAATGGTGGATTTGGTTAGTTATTAATGGTGGCTTTGGTTAGTTATTAATGGTGGATTTGGTTAGTTATTAATGGTGGATTTGGTTAGTTATTAATGGTGGCTTTGGTTAGTTATTAATGGTGGCTTTGGTTAGTTATTTATGGTGACTGGTCAGTTATTAATGGTGGCTTTGGTTAGTTATTAATGGTGGATTTGGTTAGTTATTAATGGTGGCTTTGGTTAGTTATTAATGGTGGATTTGGTTAGTTATTAATGGTGGCTTTGGTTAGTTATTAATGGTGGATTTGGTTAGTTATTAATGGTGGCTTTGGTTAGTTATTAATGGTGGCTTTGGTTAGTTATTAATGGTGGATTTGGTCAGTTATTTATGTTGGATTTGGTTAGTTATTAATGGTGACTGGTCAGTTATTAATGGTGGATTTGGTTAGTTATTAATGGTGGCTTTGGTTAGTTATTAATGGTGGCTTTGGTCAGTTATTAATGGTGGCTTTGGTTAGTTATTAATGGTGGCTTTGGTCAGTTATTAATGGTGGCTTTGGTCAGTTATTAATGGTGGCTTTGGTCAGTTATTAATGGTGACTGGTCAGTTATTAATGGTGGCTTTGGTCAGTTATTAATGGTGGCTTTGGTTAGTTATTAATGGTGGCTTTGGTTAGTTATTAATGGTGGCTTTGGTCAGTTATTAATGGTGGCTTTGGTTAGTTATTTATGGTGGCGTTGGTTAGTTATTAATGGTGGCTTTGGTTAGTTATTTATGGTGGCGTTGGTTAGTTATTTATGGTGGCTTTGGTTAGTTATTAATGGTGACTGGTCAGTTATTTATGGTGGCTTTGGTTAGTTATTAATGGTGGCTTTGGTTAGTTATTAATGGTGGCTTTGGTTAGTTATTTATGGTGGCGTTGGTTAGTTATTTATGGTGGCTTTGGTTAGTTATTAATGGTGACTGGTCAGTTATTTATTGTGGCTTTGGTTAGTTATTAATGGTGACTGGTCAGTTATTAATGGTGGCTTTGGTTAGTTATTAATTGTGACTGGTCAGTTATTTATGGTGGCTTTGGTTAGTTATTAATGGTGACTGGTCAGTTATTTTTGGTGGCTTTGGTTAGTTATTAATGGTGACTGGTCAGTTATTAATGGTGGATTTGGTTAGTTATTAATGGTGACTGGTCAGTTATTAATGGTGGATTTGGTTAGTTATTAATGGTGGCTTTGGTTAGTTATTTATGGTGGCGTTGGTTAGTTATTAATGGTGACTGGTCAGTTATTTATGGTGGATTTGGTTAGTTATTAATGCCTCTGGGATTTAGTTAGTTATTTATGCTTCTGGGATTTGGTTAGTTATTTATGCCTCTGGGATTTGAGAGTAGTTGTGGGGCAATTATAATGTATTTTATAATGCAGGACTTGTTGTGTTGGTGTGGGTTGATTAAAATGTAATCCACTGTAGTTGGTATTCTTCCAATGCTAGCTGATCCTTTAGTCTACTCCATGACCTATCATTCTGTCTAATGTTGCTGTTGTTTTCTCTCCCTTCCACAGACTGATCCCAGATCGGTTTGTGCTGTATAGCGATGGCGATAGGAGTTGGATAAGATATGATATTTAGGCAAAGCATTAGCTATACAGCACAAACAGATCTGGGGACCATGTTAATCCTCAGACTTTCCTTTCTCTCAAACCATCCATCTCTCCCTTAGTCTCAGATCAGTTTGTGCTATCTTGCCGACTCCTTTGGTCTTGAACAAGACGGCACAAACAGATCTGGGACCAGGCTTGTCCCTCTCATTCAAACCTCTTGTCTGTTTGCCCTGTTACTTGTTTGCTGATTAGAGTTTGGCCTTGAAGGGCTCTATGTAATATTATAATACTGTGACCTCTCCATGCCTCCTCAACCAATAAGATCAGAGCGTGCCAAATGAGTGACAAATCCTCTTCAAATCCCCTCGGTCGTGCACATGACCTAATAAATGTAGTACTGAAATCAGAGGATGACGTTAACTTTCAGAGAGACCTACTCCTGATGCTGCCAAGGGATGAACTACACATCACGTACACACACACACACACACACACACACACACACACACACACACACACACACACACACACACACACACACACACACACACACACACACACACACACACACACACACACACACACACACACATACCGATCTCGTCACTGAATCAGACATGCTAAAGGATTATTGCTTAGTAGTGTCCGGCTAAAACAGGAAAATGTTGACAATGTTTGCTAGAACATTTACCTTAGCTTACATTCCTCCTCTTACCAATACTACTACTAGATGCTACTACTATATTACTACTAGATACTACTACTAGATACTACTACTATATTACTACTAGATACTACTACTAGATATCTCTACTATATTACTACTAGATATTACTACTATATACTACTACTTGATACTACTACTAGATACTACTACTAGATATTACTACTAAATATTACTACTAGATACTACAACTAGATACTACTACTAGATATTACTACTATATACTACTACTATATACTACTACTAGATATTACTACTATATACTACTACTAGACACTACTACTACATACTACTACTATATACTACTACTAGATATTACTACTATATACTACTACTATATATTACTACTAGATATTACTACTATATACTATTACTATATATTACTACTAGATACTACTACTAGACACTACTACTATATACTACTACTAGATATTACTACTATATACTACTACTATATACTACTACTAGATACTACTACTAGATACTATTACTAGATACTACTACTATATACTACTACTAGATAGTACTACTATATACTACTACTAGATATTACTACTAGATACTACTACTAGACACTACTACTATATACTACTACTAGATATTACTACTATATACTACTACAAGATACTACTAGATACTACTACTAGATACTACTACTAGATATTACTACTATATTACTACTAGATATTACTACTAGATACTACTACTAGATACTACTACTAGATACTACTACTAGATATTCCTACTAGATACTACTACTAGATACTACTACTAGATATTACTACTATATTACTACTAGGTATTACTACTAGATACTACTACTAGATACTACTACTAGATACTGCTACTATATATGACTACTAGATACTAGTAGGTACTTCTAGATACTACATTGAACAAAAATATGACTAGATACCAACAATGCCCTCAATCTGTAAGTCACTTTGGATAAAAGTGCCTGCTAAGCGGCATATATCATAGTTATATTAGCGTTTATAAAAGCTTTCACTTTGCATGGAAGATCAGGCTAGACCCTTTGCATGGAAGATCAGGCTAGACCCTTTGCATCGTAGACCAAGCTAGGTTGCCTTGCCTCCATGGATAGTTGGGCTGTCATCCATCCATGTATTGTCCCATGTCCATGTCCATCCTCTTTTTGTTAATATCGGTCTGTATGTTAACCTGTTTGTGTGTACAGTAAAAGCATGCTTTCATATGATAGAAAGCACTTGTTATTGTGAAGTCTCTTATATATTGCAAGAGGTCCCCTTAACCTTAACCCTTAAAACCCCAAATAAAATGGTCCCCAGTCCCCACTAATGTGTTTCAGTCTAGAGCGTTTTTCTAGTTACGTGTCCGCCACTGTGTTGTCTGTCTGTATATAACACAATATAACCCGCAATAGGACAGCCCCTACACCCCACCAATATACTATAGTGTTTCTGTCTGTCTAGAGCGTTTTGCTAGTTACGTCCTCTGTCCTCCATTGTCTCAACAGCTCCTCCTCTATGTTGTGAGTCTCTACTAAATTATTATGGTCACCATGACCGGAGACTGATCTCTCAGTCTGTGAGCTTCTGGGAAGGTGCGTATCTGTGTTGGTGATGTGATGGTGGCATCATTTGGGCCCGTATTCAAAATCTGTCTTGTCTTCAGAGTAGGAGTACTGATCTAGGACCAGGTCACCGTCTCTCCATATAATCTGATACAATCTGATCTAGGACCAGGTCACCCCCTTTCCATATAATCTGATACAATCTGATCTAGGACCAGGTCACCCCCTCTCCATATAATCTGATACAATCTGATCTAGGATCAGGTCACCCCCTCTCCATATAATCTGATACAATCTGATCTAGGACCAGGTCACCCCCTCTCCATATAATCTGATACAATCTGATCTAGGACCAGGTCACCCCCTCTCCATATAATCTGATACAATCTGATCTAGGACCAGGTCACCCCCTCTCCATAAAATCTGATACAATCTGATCTAGGATCAGATCCCTCCTGTCCATGTCATCTTATTCGTTCTGATCTAAAAGGCTAAACTGATCCTAGACCAGCACCCTTTTACTCTGAGACTTTTTGTAGCAGAGATCCTGGGCAGAGAGCCAGTAGAAACGGTCTGGACTTAACGTTGTTGACATCCCCTGTCGTTTTATTGACTTGGATACCTGTAACAGTTGGATACCTGTAGCAATATAGTATATACACTTTCTACTTTCAGATTATTCATATTTTGCATAGATATTTATTTATACATGTTAATCTCATTTAGATAAAATCTCTTTATTTATACAGGTTAGTCTCATTGATATAAAATCTCTTTATTTATACAGGTTAGTCTGATTGATATAAAATCTCTTTATTTATACAGGTTAGTCTCATTGATATAACATCTCTTTATTTATACAGGTTAGTCTGATTGATATAAAATCTCTTTATTTATACAGGTTAGTCTCATTGATATAAAATCTCTTTATTTATACAGGTTAGTCTCATTGATATAAAATCTCTTTATTTATACAGGTTAGTCTCATTGATATAAAATCTCTTTATTTATACAGGTTAGTCTGATTGGTATAAAATCTCTTTGTTTATACAGGTTAGTCTGATTGAGATAAAATCTCTTTATTTATACAGGTTAGTCTGATTGATATAAAATCTCTTTGTTTATACAGGTTAGTCTGATTGAGATAAAATCTCTTTATTTATACAGGTTAGTCTGATTGATATAAAATCTCTTTATTTATACAGGTTAGTCTCATTGATATAAAATCTCTTTATTTATACAGGTTAGTCTAATTGAGATAAAAATGTATTTGTACAAGAGAGACCCATACTATCTGTAGTATTATACAGTGACACATTGACACACGTTAATACAGTATATCTCCATTGAAATAATCAACACAGTTTATTATTTAAAGTGAGACATAAAAATGAAATACGAATGTCTATGTTGATTGTGTTGTTTTACTATGTTGTCCTTCCGTGTAGTGTTGCTTGTTGACCGTTGTGATCTTATGTGTCTGTGGTCATCTCCGTGGTAACGATGCTGCATTGTCACAGCGTTTCATCCATTGATAACAGAGCTAAGTGTTATCTCTCCATGGCTAAAGGGAGTCTGCTGTAGGCCTATGTACAGTGCACTTCCGCTTAAAGGGATCAACAGCTTCTAGTGATCAAGCTGATATTCTCTGAAACTAAGCATATCAAAGGGATATATTACAAAGCAGGACCAAGGAGTTAGCCAGCTAACTTGCCAAAATATTATGAAATTACTTTTTTTTATTTTTTAGAAAGATGCGCTTGACATGGTCATGGTCTAATGTCTAGCTTTTTTAATCAATCAGAAAATTCTAAAGTTATTTCTGGTTGTTTATCAAAGTTACCTGGCTAACTCATTGATCCTGTTTTTGTAGTATACCCCTCATTTTGTTTTCCAGGCTATACTGTGACTAGCCTGCTACAGACACCCACCATACTCCACCTAGTCTCCCTAGGGAGACGGTTTGCCTCCCACAATTAACAATGTTCCAGCAGCATACCCAGCTAATGCAGTTAGCCTTAGGTGTGGGATTTCTGAGACTATGCTCCGTCCGAAATTAACAGAGGACACAATTATCTAGTGCAAGAAGCTGAGAACCTAATCAAACTTTTATCACCACACCAGGGGGGGATAATGCTATCGAACATAACTAGCTCATCATTGAGCTTCTCTCTTATATAATGCATTATAATAATAATTATTATAATTATTATAATCATTACTAGAACTGTGGACGTTTTAGATAGAATCCTCATTGGAGGCTGATGCGTAATGGTGATTGGGAGTCTAGCAATGTTTGAGTCTTGGGAAGGGAAATAAATATGTTTTGAATTATAACTTGATTTTTCCAGTCTCTATTAGTGCTTCTGCTAAAGTGTGTTTGTTCTTCTATTGTAGGTATCAATAGGTTACTGGGCAATGGGACATATGAGGCTGCATTTCCTCCGCACGAGGTAAGAACATTGTTAGCCTCTCTCGATAAGAACATCTGCTAAATTATTAAAATACAGTGGCTTATGAAAGTATTCACCCCCTTGGAATTTTTCATATTTTGTTGCCTTACAACCTGGAATTACATTTTTTTTGGGGGGGGGGGTTTGTATCATTTGATTTAAACAACATGCCTACCACTTTGAAGATGCAAAATATGTTTTATTGTGAAACAAACAAGAAATAAGACAAAAAAATTGAAAACTTGAGCGTGCATAACTATTCACCCCAAAGTTAATACTTTGTAGAGCCACCTTTCGCAGCAATTACAGCTGCAAGTCTCTTGGGGTATCTCTCTATAAGCTTGGCACATCTAGTCACTGGGATTTTTGCCCATTCTTCAAGGCAAAACTGCTTCTGGCCACTGTTCCGTAAAGCCCAGCTCTGTGGAGTGTACGGCTTAAAGTGGTCCTATGGACAGATACTCCAATCTCTGCTGTGGAGCTTTGCAGCTCCTTCAGGGTTATCTTTGGTCTCTTTGTTGCCTCTCTGATTAATGCCCTCCTTGCCTGGTCCGTGAGTTTTGGTGGGCAGCCCTCCCTTGGCAGGTTTATTGTGGTGCCATATTCTTTCCATTTTTAATAATGGATTTAATGGTGCTCTGTGGGATGTTCAAAGTTTCTGATAACCCAACCCAAGTTTTTTTATAACCCAACCTTGATCTGTACTTCTCCACAACTTTGTCCCTGACCTGTTTGGAGAGCTCCTTGGTTTTCATGGTGCCGCTTGCTTGGTGGTGCCCCTTGCTTAGTGGTGTTGCAGACTCTGGGGCGTTTCAGAACAGGTTAATACACTGATATCATGTGACACAGGTGGACTTTATTTAACTAATTATGTGACTTCTGAAGGTAATTGGTTGCACCAGATCTTATTTAGGGGCTTCATAGCAACGGGGGTGAATACATATGCACTTTTCTTTTTTCTTTTTTTTATAATGTTTTGAATCAAGTAATTTTTTTCATTTCACTTCACAAATTTGGACTATTTTGTGGATGTCCATTACATGAAATCCAAATAAAAATCAATTTAAATTACAGGTTGTAATGCAACAAAATAGGAAAAACGCCAAGGGGGATGAATACGTTTGCAAGGCACTGTATAAATGCTGTCTAGACATACCCCTTGTTGGGTGTGTTTCATGTGGCGTAGTCGGCAGGTTTTGATTTATTCAGAACTCCACCTGTTACATAAGGCTCTTTGCTTCTGTTTTAGGGCGGATACAAAAGTATGGGATTAGGCTAGTGTCTACCTGTCTCCCAGTAATATACAATATATACGTTTACCTGTCTCTTTCACTCGTGTGAATTCTCTGCGTTTTCTGTTTCTGTCCCTGGACGGCTATAGAAGAGTTGGCTACAGCACCATACAGTATGAACTAGGCTAGGCATCACTATATACCTGTCTTCCAGTAATGTTAATTGTGTTCTGTACTTATTTTTTCAGGGTGGATACAAGAGCAGACACCCTATTAAGACCCACGGTGCCCAGAACCACAGACACCTGCTGTACGAGAGGTGGGCTCGTTGGGGAATGTGGTACAAGTACCAGCCTCTCGACCTTATCAGGTATCCACTGGTGTGTGTGTGTGTGGAGTCTGTATTATGAGCCTGGGCTCTCCTCTCTGGCTCCAGACATGTCATTTTTCAGGAATAAACCTCTCCACAGGAAACCCCAGGCGAACTTTCCTTCTCAGGAGTCGTTTCTGAATTAAATAGAGTAGCTAGGTCTGATCTGTTCCAATTTAAAAGTCGACCCACAACCACGGGGGGCCGGGGAGTTTTTGCTAATCTGTCTTCTCATTGGACTTCTTTCCTCTGCATTTCATACAACTAGGTCTAAACAAGTCAACTTTAGAAGTCCACTCCAGTTGTGAGGTTTCTTGTTCATTGGACTTATTTTCTCTGCATTTAACACAACTGAAATACAGCTGTACAGTAGGTGTAACTCTGAATAGGTCCAGTTTAAAGTTCATCGCCTAGCCGGGAGGTTTTTTGCTTGTCTATCTTTTTCGTTGGACTCGTTCAACCCTGATGAAGGTCTATTGACAAAATGTTGGTGTGAGATGCATTAAAATTGTTACTTGTGCATCCAAGATCACCTACTTGTATGTGGGGGAATTCCTTTACTTTCTATGAATAGTTTTCTCGACATATGTGCATTATATACTTATTTTAATTCATGGACTTATTTCCTGTCAGTCAAATAAGGGTGTTTTCTTGTCACATACACCTGATAGGTGCAGTGAAATGTGTTGTTTTAGCAAATTAGGCTTAAGTGCCTTGCTCAAGGGCACATCGGCAGATTTTTCACCTTGTCGGCTCGAGTATTCGAACCAGTGACCTTTCCGTTACTGGGCCAACGCTGTACCTGCTGCCCGCTAGGGGGTCCAATTGAATCAGTCCATGTCGGGGAGTTTTTGCTAACCTTTATTGGACTTGTTCCCTGCCACGCCTGTTCTTTGCCTGGTTGGTTACAAGGTACTTGTTCCCTGCCACGCCTGTTCTTTGCCTGGTTGGTTACAAAGTACTTGTTCCCTGCCACGCCTGTTCTTTGCCTGGTTGGTTACAAAGTACTTGTTCCCTGCCACGCCTGTTCCTTGCCTGGTTGGTTACAAAGTACTTGTTCCCTGCCACGCCTGTTCCTTGCCTGGTTGGTTACAAGGTACTTGTTCCCTGCCACGCCTGTTCTTTGCCTGGTTGGTTACAAGGTACTTGTTCCCTGCCACGCCTGTTCCTTGCCTGGTTGGTTACAAGGTACTTGTTCCCTGCCACGCCTGTTCCTTGCCTGGTTGGTTACAAGGTACCTGTTCCCTGCCACGCCTGTTCCTTGCCTGGTTGGTTACAAGGTACTTGTTCCCTGCCACGCCTGTTTCTTGCCTGGTTGGTTACAAGGTACTTGTTCCCTGCCACGCCTGTTCTTTGCCTGGTTGGTTACAAAGTACTTGTTCCCTGCCACGCCTGTCCTTTGCCTGGTTGGTTACAAAGTATTTTTTCCTACAACACCTGTTCCTTGCCTGGTTGGTTACAAAGTATTTGTTCCCTGCTACGCCTGTTCCTTGCCTGGTTGGTTACAGGTACTTGTTCCCTACCACACCTGTTCCTTGCCTGGTTTGTTAAAAAGTACTTGTTGACTGCCAGGCAAATACAGCTGGGTCGGAATTTAAAGATCGACCATGTTGGGATTAGCTTTTGCTAATTTATCTTGTTCATTGGACTCTCCTCTCCAGGCGTTACTTTGGGGAGAAGATTGGGCTGTACTTTGCCTGGCTGGGTTGGTACACTGGCATGCTGATCCCGGCAGCTCTTGTGGGTCTCCTCGTTTTCCTCTACGGATTCCTTACCATGGACACCAGCCAAGTCAGGTCAGTCAGGACACACCACACCGGAGCTTCTGCGTCCCAAATGATACCCTCTTCCCTTTGACCCGAGCCCTTATAGGCATCCCAAATGATACCCTCTTCCCTTTGACCCGAGCCCTTATAGGCATCCCAAATGATACCCTATTCCCTTTGACCCAAGCCCTTATAGGCATCCCAAATGATACCCTATACCCTTTGACCCGAGCCCTTATAGGCATCCCAAATGATACCCTCTTCCCTTTGACCCGAGCCCTTATAGGCATCCCAAATGATATCCTCTTCCCTTTGACCCGAGCCCTTATAGGCATCCCAAATGATACCCTCTTCCCTTTGACTCGAGCCCTTATAGGCATCCCAAATGATACCCTATTCCTTTTGACCCGAGCTCTTATAGGCATCCCAAATGATACCCTATTCCCTTTAAGGTGCACAACAGAGCCTATGGGCCCTAGTCAAAAGTCATGGCACTATAAAGAGATTAGGGTGCCAGTCAGGACACCCCACAACTCTCAATGATATTGTTATTGATCTGACAGCTTGTGTATACAGCCTGCAGATTTCAAAGGGTTTACATTAACCCTAAGCCTAACCTTAAACCTAAACTTAACACCCCTAACCCCCTAACCTTGAACCTAAACTTAACACCCTTAACCTTAACTTTAAACCTAAACTTAACATGCCTAACCTTAACTTTAAACCTAAACTTAACACCCCTAACCTTAACTTTAAACTTAACACCTGTAACCTTAACTTTAAATCTAAACTTAACACCCCTAACCTTAACTATAAACCTAAACTTAACACCCGTAACCTTAACTTTAATACATTTCGATCTCTTTATGTCTGATCTCTATGTCTGATTCAAATGTTAATGAGGTTTTCCTATGTCTGTCCCTTCAGTAAAGAGATCTGTGAGGCCAACACTACTATCATGTGTCCTATGTGTGAGGAGAACTGCAACACCTGGAAACTCAGTGACAGCTGTGTCTATGCAAAGGTCAGTAATTAGACCATGAATCTGTTCTGTTCTCTTCTGTTCTGTTCTATTCTGTTACGTTCTATTCTGTTCCATTCTGTTCTATTCTCTTCTATTATGTTCTATTCTATTATGTTCTATTATGTTCTATTCTGTTCTATTCTGTTCTATTCTGTTCTGTTCTGTTCTATTCTGTTACGTTCTATTCTGGTCTATTCTGTTCCATTCTGTTCTATTCTCTTCTATTATGTTCTATTCTGTTCTATTCTGTTCTATTCTGTTCTATTCTGTTCTGTTCTATTCTGTTACGTTCTATTCTGTTCTATTCTGTTCCATTCTGTTCTCTTCTGTTCTGTTCTATTCTGTTACGTTCTATTCTGTTCTATTCTGTTCTGTTCTATTCTATTACGTTCTATTCTGTTCTATTCTGTTCCATTCTGTTCTGTTCTATTCTGTTACGTTCTATTCTGTTCTATTCTGTTCCATTCTGTTCTGTTCTATTCCGTTACGTTCTATTCTGTTCTATTCTGTTCCATTCTGTTCTATTCTATTCTATTATGTTCTATTCTGTTCCATTCTGTTCTATTATATTCTGTTACGTTCTATTCTGTTCTATTCTGTTCCATTCTGTTCTATTCTATTCTATTATGTTCTATTCTGTTCTATTAAATTCTGTCTATTATATTCTGTTCTATTCTGTTCTATTTTATTCTATTCTGTTCTATTCTGTTCCATTCTGTTCTATTCTGTTCTATTAAATTCTGTCTATTATATTCTGTTCTATTATGTTCTATTATATTCTGTTCTATTATATTATTTTCTATTCTGTTCTATTATATTCTGTTCTATTATGTTCTATTATATTCTGTTCTATTATATTATTTTCTATTCTGTTCTATTCTGTTCTATTATATTATGTTCTATTCTGTTCTATTAAATTCTGTTCTATTATATTCTGTTCTATTCTGTTCTATTTTATTATATTCTATTCTGTTCTATTTTATTCTATTCTGTTCTATTCTGTTCTATTATATTCCGTTCTATTCTGTTCTATTCTATTATGTTCTATTCTGTTCTATTCTGTTCTATTAAATTCTGTTCTATTATATTCTGTTCTGTTCTGTTCTATTATATTCCGTTCTATTCTGTTCTATTCTATTCTATTATGTTCTATTCTGTTCTATTCTGTTCTATTCCACCCTGTTAGCTCAGAGTGAAATATAATAGCTGTGTCTATGCAAAGGTCAATTAAATGCTCATCTCTCTTAACAGTTTGAGATCGCCAACATAAATGTGCTAGCTAGCCACACAACATTTGGTGGCTTCCGAGATTAGTAAGACCCCTGAGGAATTAGAGCTAACAGGTTTAAAAAACAGAATGCTATACTGGTATGCTGTAGGTGTAGGAGTACTGTAGTAAACAGAAGTACTACTACAGTTAACTAGTACTATTACTCTCCCCGAGTATCAATCACACAACAGTTAACTAGTACTATTACTCTCCCCGAGTATCAATCACACAACAGTTAACTAGTACTATTACTGTCCCTGAGTATCAATCACACAACAGTTAACTAGTACTATTACTGTCCCTGAGGATCAATCACACAACAGTTAACTAGTACTGTTACTGTCCCTGAGTATCAATCACACAACAGTTAACTAGTACTGTTACTGTCCCTGAGGATCAATCACACAACAGTTAACTAGTACTATTACTGTCCCTGAGGATCAATCACACAACAGTTAACTAGTACTATTACTGTACACAAGTATCAATCACACAACAGTTAACTAGTACTATTACTGTCCCTGAGGATCAATCACACAACAGTTAACTAGTACTATTACTGTCCCCAAGGATCAATCACACAACAGTTAACTAGTACTATTACTGTCCCCGAGTATCAATCACACAACAGTTAACTAGTACTATTACTGTACACAAGTATCAATCACACAACAGTTAACTAGTACTATTACTGTACACAAGTAGCAATCACACAACAGTTAACTAGTACTATGACTGTCCCTGAGGATCAATCACACAACAGTTAACTAGTACTGTTACTGTCCCTGAGTATCAATCACACAACAGTTAACTAGTACTATTACTGTCCCCGAGTATCAATCACACAACAGTTAACTAGTACTATTACTGTACACAAGTATCAATCACACAACAGTTAACTAGTACTATTACTGTCCCCAAGGATCAATCACACAACAGTTAACTAGTACTATTACTGTCCCTGAGGATCAATCACACAACAGTTAACTAGTACTATTACTGTCCCTGAGGATCAATCACACAACAGTTAACTAGTACTATTACTGTACACAAGTATCAATCACACAACAGTTAACTAGTACTATTACTGTCCCCAAGGATCAATCACACAACAGTTAACTAGTACTATTACTGTCCCTGAGTATCAATCACACAACAGTTAACTAGTACTATTACTGTCCCCGAGTATCAATCACACAACAGTTAACTAGTACTATTACTGTCCCCGAGGATCAATCACACAACAGTTAACTAGTACTATTACTGTCCCCAAGGATCAATCACACAACAGTTAACTAGTACTATTACTGTACACAAGTATCAATCACACAACAGTTAACTAGTACTATTACTGTCCCCGAGTATCAATCACACAACAGTTAACTAGTACTGTTACTGTCCCCAAGGATCAATCACACAACAGTTAACTAGTACTATTACTGTCCCTGAGGATCAATCACACAACAGTTAACTAGTACTATTACTGTCCCCGAGGATCAATCACACAACAGTTAACTAGTACTATTACTGTCCCTGAGGATCAATCACACAACAGTTAACTAGTACTGTTACTGTCCCTGAATATCAATCACACAACAGTTGATGCATGTTATTGTTAAGCTATGCTGAGCAGTCATGACAGGAATGCTTAATGCAGGGTTATTCAAATCTTACCCTATGAGGTCCAGACTACTGCTGCTTTTAGGTTCTGCCTGATAATGAATCACACCTACCCGGTGTCCCAGGTCTAAATCAGTCTCTAATTAGAGGGGAAGAAAGAACAAAAATATTGTAAGTGTCTTCAAGGTCCAGAGTTGTATTTGAAGGGTTTAATGGCTGTATGACCTGCCACAACGTATGTGGATGTGATGTGGATATATTTACATGCAGAAGTGAAGTGGGAAAAACTGGTTGAAAGGACATCCTTACAATCAGTTTAGTTTTGCTGTGATATTATATTGTAAATGTTTGAGTAATGGCGCCCCATTACAGCAGGTAATAATAACAATATGCCGTCTACCAGAGGCTTTTATACAAAGCGACAGTCATGCAAACATTTTTTTATGAGAGTATTGATTATGCAGTCGCTCTAGAATTTGCTTTCTTTTTCCCACTGCAGTTCTGACATTTGGCAGATGTTTTGTCCAATTTGTCACAGATATGCACTGACGGGCGGGACATTGTGTTGACGTGTCACTTTATTTAACAATTTCATGCTGTAAAAGTGTGGTGATTGGTTATATTGCAGCCCTCGTGTTGGAGTGTGATGATCAGACAGTTTTATGTGTAATATTGTGATGATTTGACAGTTTTTTGTTTTTGTGGTTATTGTGCCCTGATTGGTGAAATTTGCAAGCAGTCACATAATATGCGGGAAATTGATTCAGCAAAAAAAAAATCTTCAAACACAGAATCGCAAAATCCTGGATTGACTGATTATTAACCAGTTACAATGAATAGAACTGGAAGAAAATTGTTTATGTAGATCAATGTGTTTTTTTTGCAGGTGACCCATCTCTTTGACAATGGAGGAACTGTGTTCTTTGCTATCTTTATGGCAATATGGGGTAGGTAAAGAGATTATTTGGTATTTTTCTGTGGCCTCTCTCACTCTCTCTCTCTCTCTCTCTCTCTCTCTCTCTCTCTCTTTCTCTCAGGCTTTTCTATTACTGCTGTGGAAAATTAGAAATCAATCAATCAAATGTATTTATAAAGGCCTTTTATGATACACTGAACAAAAATATAAACACAGCATGTAAAAAGTGTTGGTCCCATGTTTCATGAGCTGAAATAAATGATCACAGAAATGTTCCATTTGCACAAAAAGCAATTATCTTATTAAAATTATAAACTTGGATTAGCTAACACAACGTGCCATTGGAACACAGGAGTGATGGTTGCTGATAATGGGCCTCTGTACGCCTATGTAGATATTCCATAAAACATCTGCCGTTTCCAGCTACAATAGTCATTTACAACATTAATAATGTCTACACTGTATTTCTGATCAATTTGATGTTATTTTAATGGACAAAAAAATTTGCTTTTCTCTCTAAAACAAGGACATTTCTAAATGACCCCAAACTTTGAACGGTAGTGTACCTACTCATTCAAGGGGTTTTCTTTAATTTCACTATTTTCTACATTGTAGAATAATAGTGAAGACATTAAAACTAAGAAAAATACAACTGGAATCAAGGAGTAACGAAAAAAGTGATAAACCAATCAAAAAATATTTTATATTTGAGATTCTTATCCTCTGCAGCAGAGGTAACTCTGGGTCTTCCATTCCTCTGAAACAAAGTTTTGACTGACCTTCATGTCTTAAAGTAATGATGGACTGTCGTTTCTCTTTGCTCATTTGAGCTGTTCTTGCAATAATATAGACGTGGTCTTTTACCAAATAGGGCTATCTTCTGTATACCACCTCTAACTTGTCACAACACAACTGATTGGATCAAACACATTAAGAAGAAAATCAATTCCACAAATTAACTTTTAACAAGGCACACCTGTTCATTGAAATTCATACCAGATGACTACCACATGAAGCTGGTTGAGAAAATGCCAAGAGTGTGCAAATCTGTCATCAAGGCAAAAGGTGGCTACTTTGAAGAATCTAAAATCTAAAATATATTTTGATTTGTTTAACACTTTTTTGGTTACTACATGATTCCATATGTGTTATTTCATAGTTTTGATGTCTTCACTATTATTCTATAATGTAGAAACCCTTGAATGAGTAGGTGTGTCCAGACTTTTGACTGGTACTGTATAGATAGAACAAAGTTGTGTATTTTCATCTAGATGTCAGTTTCAAACTGATATTTGGAAGATTTTTACCTTTGAAGATAGTGTTACAATTAACCCCGCAGCCTGTTCATGTTAACCCCGCATCCTGTTACAATTAACCCTGCAGCCTGTTACAATTAACCCTGCAGCCTGTTACAATTAACCCTGCAGCCTGTTACAATTAACCCTGCAGCCTGTTACAATTAACCCTTTAGCCTGTTACAATTAACCCTTTAGCCTGTTCATGTTAACCCCGCATCCTGTTACAATTAACCCTGCAGCCTGTTACAATTAACCCTGCAGCCTGTTACAATTAACCCTGCAGCCTGTTACAATTAACCCTGCAGCCTGTTACAATTAACCCTGCAGCCTGTTACAATTAACCCCGCAGCCTGTTACAATTAACCCTGCAGCCTGTTACAATTAACCCTGCAGCCTGTTACAATTAACCCCGCAGCCTGTTACAATTAACCCCGCAGCCTGTTACAATTAACCCTGCAGCCTGTTACAATTAACCCCTCAGCATGTTACAATTAACCCTGCAGCCTGTTACAATTAACCCCTCAGCCTGTTACAATTAACCCTGCAGCCTGTTACAATTAACACTGCAGGCTGTTACAATTAACCCTGCAGCCTGTTACAATTAACACTGCAGGCTGTTACAATTAACCCTGCAGCCTGTTACAATTAACCCTGCAGCCTGTTACAATTAACCCTGCAGCCTGTTACAATTAACCCCTCAGCATGTTACAATTAACCCCGCAGCCTGTTACAATTAACCCTGCAGCCTGTTACAATTAACCCCACAGCCTGTTACAATTAACACTGCAGGCTGTTACAATTAACCCCGCAGCCTGTTACAATTAACACTGCAGGCTGTTACAATTAACCCTGCAGCCTGTTACAATTAACCCCGCAGCCTGTTACAATTAACCCCACAGCCTGTTACAATTAACCCCGCAGCCTGTTACAATTAACCCCGCAGCCTGTTACAATTAACCCCGCAGCCTGTTACAATTAACCCCGCAGCCTGTTACAATTAACCCCGCAGCCTGTTACAATTAACCCCGTAGCCTGTTACAATTAACCCCGTAACCTGTTACAATTAACCCTGTGAGAAATACAAGGTGGACACTGTCGGTTGAATTGTAAACAACAGGTAGGTCCTAGAAACTTTGTTACAGTGTGTAACGGTAGCAAATACATGTATGTTGTTAGTATAAAAGTATTATGAATCTACCTCAAATATTATTTTCATTGTAAGTAAAACTCTACAACTGTTACTTTGTTCCCCAGTCTCCCCTACTAATTAAGTCTAATAGTAATTAGTAATGAAACACCCAGGAGGGAGAAGTTGTGTGTGCCTGCCTGCCTGCCTGCCTGCGTGTGTGTGTGTGTGTGTTTGTGTTTGTGTGTGTGTGTGTGTGTGTGTGTGTGTGTGTGTGTGTGTGTGTGTGTGTGTGTGTGTGTGTGTGTGTGTGTGTGTGTGTGTGTGTGTGTGTGTGTGTGTGTGTGTGCTCTTTGAGAGGAAACACCCACGCAGTACAGTCTCACACTGATGTTAGCTAACACCGCTCCTGTTGGACTGTGTCCCAGCATCATTCTCTTAACACCCATCCAAAGCAATCTTCCCTCAGCTCTGTCCACACCTCCAGGACAGGAAATGGAAAACATCCAGGATTTGTCCCAAATGGTACCCTTTTCCCTTTATAGTGACCTACTTTTGACCAGGGACCATCGACCATGAGGATAGGGTGCCTTATGGGACCGAGGCCCTGACTTGATTACGATCAATAGGAAACTCACTGTAGGCTGCTGCAGCCAAACACACTGTACTATAGATCCATCCACCAGCTAGGCTGGTCTGCTGAATAATTACCCCGTCCCTTAGGCTGGTCTGCTGAATAATCACCCCGTCTTGCTGGGCTATTGTGACTGGTTTGTCTGGGGTAGAGTAAATGAAGCCTCTGTTGTGACTGGTGTGTCTGGGGTACAGTAAATGAAGCCTCTGTTGTGACTGGTGTGTCTGGGGTACAGTAAATGAAGCTCTATTGTGACTGGTGTGTCTGGGGTACAGTAGACCCGTCTGGCCTCGTAATGGCATCTTTCCAAGTCTCGTTCATCAGTATGGAAAAAATGTGTGTACACCTGGACAGCAAGTCTAGGTCCAATCAGACTGGTTGTTACAGTTGCAGACTTTTCTAGTGGCAGTGTAGACGAGCAGGAAGCAACAGCCCTGCAGCACATGAGGCTCAGATGAAATATGGGTCGGCCCATCTGATTGGCTGCTCTTCCTCCTCTACTCCTCTTTAAACAGAGAAGTGGGTCAATCTATGTTAAACTATATCCTGAACAGTAGACTGCTAAATTAAATAGGCATAGAAAGACTCAAATTCTGCCCAATTCTGCTGCCGATTCAAAATATTGCTATTTGCATCGGTATTAGAAATCACCATAATTCTCTTGTGTATCCAATGTTTCTGTGTTTAGGGAATATGCCATTGAGTTATTCCCCCTCGAGAATTTAAATATCAATGTGGCCCCTCCCACAATTGTCAAAAATATCGACGCTGGGCACCGCCAAGAGACGTCGGGGAACCCCAAGAGACAATATGTAACTCGAACTCTCTGTCTGTCAAGCTGCATTGCAATTATATTAACCTATTTCTATTTTCTATATACTGGAATAAATCAATTCAGTCATTCCATGGAATGTTGATTGATCCGTGTTCTGTTGGAATGTTGTCCTTGTAGCCACGGTGTTCCTGGAGTTCTGGAAGAGGAGGAGGGCGGAGCTGACTTATGACTGGGACCTCATCGACTGGGAGGAGGAAGAGGTTGGTCTATCCACCAATACCTGCTTTATTAATATGATATCATGTGATTCTTGTAATGTATACTACTACTACAATACTACTACATAACGTCATTATGTTACGGATGATACGGTCAAGTCATTTAGAAACTATTGATTGGGTAGAGTAAGAGGTTAGTCAGCAATATCTGGTATATTAATATGATATGTCAAAGACATGTACATTTACAGTACCAGTCAACAGTGTGGACACACCTACTCATTCAAGGGTTTTTCTTTATTTTTACTGTTTTCTACATTGTAGAATAATAGTGAAGACATCAAAACTATGAAATAACACATATGGAATCATGTAGGAACCAAAAAAGCGTTAAACAAATCAAAATATATTTTAGATTTTAGATTCTTCAAAGTAGCCACCCTTTGCCTCGATGAGAGCATTCTCTCAACCAGCTTCACTTGGAATGCTTTTCCAACAGTCTTGAAGGAGTTCCCACGTATGCTGAGCACTAGTTGGCTGCTTTTCCTTCACTCTGCGGTCCAACTCATCCCAAACCATCTCAATTGGGTTGAGGTCGGGTGATGTGGAGGCCAGGTCATCTGATGCAGCACTCCACTCTCTTTCTTGGTCAAATAGGCCTTAAACAGCTTGGAAGTGTGTTGGGTCATTGTCCTGTTGAGAACAAATGATAGTCCCACTGAGCGCAAACCAGATGGGATGGCGTATCGCTGCAGAATGCTGTGGTAGCCATGCTGGTTAAGTGTGCCTTGAATTCTAAATACATTACTGACAGTGTCCCCAGCAAAGCACCCCCACACCATCACACCTCCTCCTCCATGCTTCACGGTGGGAACCACACATACGGAGATCATCCGTTCACCTACTCTGCGTCTCACAAAGACACGGCGGTTGGAACCAGAAATTTGAAATTTGTACTCATCAGACCAAAGGACACATTTCCACTGGTCTAATGTCCATTGCTCGTGTTTCTTGGCCCGAGCAAGTCTCTTCTTATTATTGGTGTCCTTTATTAATGGTTTCTTTGCAGCAATTCGACCATGAATGTCTGATTCACTCAGTCTCCTCTGAACAGTTGATGTGGAGATGTGTCTGTTACTTGAACTCTGTGAAGCATTTATTTGGGTTGCAATATCTGAGGCTAGTAACTCCAATGAACTTATCCTCTGCAGCAGCGGTAACTCTGGGTCTTCCTTTCCTGTGGCAGTTCTCATGAGAGCCAGTTTCATCATAGCGCTTGATGGTTTTTGCGACTGCACTTTCAAAGTTCTTGAAATTTCCCGGATTGATGGACCTTCATGTCTTGAAGTAATGATGGACTGCTTATTTGAGCTGTTCTTGACATAATATGGACATGGTCTTTTACCAAATTGGGCTATCTTCTGTATACCACCCCTACCTTGTCACAACACAACTGATTGGCTCAAACGCATTAAGAAGGAAAGAAATTCCACAAATGAACTTTTAACAAGGCACACCTGTTAATTGAAATGCATTCCAGGTGACTACCTCATGAAGCTGTTTGAGAGAATGCCAAGAGTGTGCAAAGCTGTCATCAAGGCAAAGGGTGGCTATTTGAAGAATCTCAAATATAAAATATATGTTGATGTGTTTAACAGTTTTTTGGTTACTACATGATTCCATATGTGTTATTTCATAGTTTTGATGTCTTCACTATTATTCCTTAATGTAGAAAATAGTCAAAATAATGTAAACCCCTGGAATGACTAGGGTGTGTCCAATCTGTTGACTGGTACTGTATGAACACTACTATTCAGACATTACTCAGTCAGCAATGTCTGGTTGATCCATAGGATTTGTCATGAGCACATACTACTGTAGTTATGATACGGTCCCAGTATTGACTGGGTCAGGGGGTATCTATGATTGGACCAGTCAGAAATATCAGAGTTATTGGTATGATATACTGGAGTGTATGTGTGTTTGTCCCAGGAGAATCTGCGGCCCCAGTTCGAAGCCAAGTACTCCCGAGTAGAGAGAGTAAACCCTATCTCTGGCAAGCCGGAGCCATTCCAACCCTTCACTGACAAACTCAGCAGACTCATGGTCTCTGTGTCCGGCATCTTCTTCATGGTAAGACCATGTCATCACATGAGTCATCAGGCTGTACTGTGGATCTGTCCTCAGTGTACACACTGCAGGGTTTGGGCCGTTTCCATTTCAATTCAGTCAATTCTGAAAGTAAACTTAAATGCTTTAATTGAAAAGCAATGAAGAAAATTGGATTTGGAATTTTGGTTTATTT
The DNA here is from genome assembly GCF_045679555.1 of Salvelinus alpinus. Taxonomy (NCBI): domain Eukaryota; kingdom Metazoa; phylum Chordata; class Actinopteri; order Salmoniformes; family Salmonidae; genus Salvelinus; species Salvelinus alpinus. The sequence continues at coordinate 8,724,731 of NC_092091.1, forward strand.
TCTAAATTGAATTAATTGAAATGTAACTGACCCCAATCCTGGAATGCTGTATACTTGTTTACTACCTTTTCAATGTGTAATACGTCAATGAGCTTCTAGCAGTCTACTACCACCCCCTGGTGGATAGGAGCCAGAAATACAACAGACGCTCTGGAAACAGTGACTGTTGTTGGGGATGGTTTTCCCGACCTTCCTCATCACTCATCAACAATAGGAAGTGTCTAGAGACCGAGACACGTAACGATGGTTCATTGTTTACCAATATGACCAATAAGCATCGTAAACACACAATCCCAGACTAGACCCATTATATAAACCAGGTAGTTTGGGTCCTGGATGCTGATTGGCTGAAACAGCATTTGACGCAACAGTATGACTCAAAGACACTTGTTTACTGTTCTATTTATCTTGGTAACCAGTTTATAATAGCAATAAGGCACCTCAGGGGTTTGTGATATATATGGCCAATATACCACGGCTAAGGGCTGTATCCAGACTCTCTGTGTTGCCTAAGAACAGTCCTTAGCCGTGGTATATTGGCCATATATCACACCTCCTCAGGCCTTATTGCTTAAAATACTGCTAGCCTCATAACATGCATCCTCAGAAGATACTGTAATGATGACAGATATATTTACTCTCTCTCTCTCTCTCTCTCTCTCTGTCTCTGTCTCTCTGTCTCTCTGTCTCTCTCTCTCACGCTTTCTCTGTCTCTCTCTCTCTCTCTCTGTCTCTCGCTTTCTCTCTCTCTGTCTCTCTCTCTCTCTCTCTCTCTCTGTCTCTCTCTCTCTCTCTCTCTCTCTCTCTGCCTCTCTCTCTCTCTCTCGCTCTCTCTCTCTCTGCCTCTCTCTCGCTCTCTCGCTCTCTCTCTCTCTCTCGCTCTCTCTCTCTCTGCCTCTCTCTCTCTCTCTCTCTCTCTGCCTCTCTCTCTCTCTCTCGCTCTCTCTCTCTCTGCCTCTCTCTCTCGCTCTCTCGCTCTCTCTCTCTCTCGCTCTCTCGCTCTCTCTCTGTGAATGTGTGTCCACTCCCCAGATCTCTCTGGTGCTGACTGCAGTGTTTGCGGTGGTGGTGTTCCGACTGATTGCCATGGAGAAGTTTGCATCGTTCGACTGGGAGTTTGTCAAGAAGAACTGGCAGTTTGCCACCTCTGGCACCGGAGTCTGTATCAACTTCATGATCATCATGTCTCTCAATGTGGTGGGTGTCTGGCCAAACTAAACCATAGAATAGATAGAATGGAATGGAATAGAATCCATCGATAGAATGGAATGGAATAGAATCCATAGATAGAATGGAATGGAATAGAATCCATAGATAGAATGGAATGGAATAGAATCCATCGATAGAATGGAATGGAATAGAATCCATAGATGGAATGGAATAGAATAGAATAGAATCCATAGATAGAATGGAATAGAATAGAATCCATAGATAGAATAGAATGGAATAGAATCCATAGATAGAATGGAATGGAATAGAATAGAATCCATAGATAGAATGGAATAGAATAGAATCCATAGATAGAATAGAATGGAATAGAATCCATAGATAGAATGGAATGGAATAGAATAGAATCCATAGATAGAATGGAATGGAATAGAATCCATAGATAGAATGGAATAGAATAGAATCCATAGATAGAATGGAATGGAATAGAATCCATAGATATAATGGAATGGAATAGAATAGAATCCATAGATAGAATGGAATAGAATAGAATCCATAGATAGAATGGAATAGAATAGAATCCATAGATAGAATAGAATGGAATAGAATCCATAGATAGAATGGAATAGAATAGAATCCATAGATAGAATGGAATGGAATAGAATCCATAGATAGAATGGAATGGAATAGAATAGAATCCATAGATAGAATGGAATAGAATAGAATCCATAGATAGAATGGAATAGAATAGAATCCATAGATAGAATAGAATGGAATAGAATCCATAGATAGAATGGAATGGAATAGAATAGAATCCATAGATAGAATGGAATAGAATAGAATCCATAGATAGAATAGAATCCATAGATAGAATGGAATGGAATAGAATAGAATCCATAGATAGAATGGAATAGAATAGAATCCATAGATAGAATAGAATGGAATAGAATCCATAGATAGAATGGAATGGAATGGAATAGAATATAATCCATAGATAGAATGGAATGGAATAGAATCCATAGATAGAATGGAATAGAATAGAATCCATAGATAGAATGGAATGGAATAGAATCCATAGATAGAATGGAATGGAATAGAATAGAATCCATAGATAGAATAGAATCCATCGATAGAATGGAATGGAATAGAATCCATAGATAGAATGGAATGGAATAGAATCCATAGATAGAATGGAATGGAATAGAATCCATCGATAGAATGGAATGGAATAGAATCCATAGATAGAATGGAATGGAATAGAATCCATCGATAGAATGGAATGGAATAGAATCCATAGATGGAATGGAATAGAATAGAATAGAATCCATAGATAGAATGGAATAGAATAGAATCCATAGATAGAATAGAATGGAATAGAATCCATAGATAGAATGGAATGGAATAGAATAGAATCCATAGATAGAATGGAATAGAATAGAATCCATAGATAGAATAGAATGGAATAGAATCCATAGATAGAATGGAATGGAATAGAATAGAATCCATAGATAGAATGGAATGGAATAGAATCCATAGATAGAATGGAATAGAATAGAATCCATAGATAGAATGGAATGGAATAGAATCCATAGATAGAATGGAATGGAATAGAATAGAATCCATAGATAGAATGGAATAGAATAGAATCCATAGATAGAATGGAATAGAATAGAATCCATAGATAGAATAGAATGGAATAGAATCCATAGATAGAATGGAATAGAATAGAATCCATAGATAGAATGGAATGGAATAGAATCCATAGATAGAATGGAATGGAATAGAATAGAATCCATAGATAGAATGGAATAGAATAGAATCCATATATAGAATGGAATAGAATAGAATCCATAGATAGAATAGAATGGAATAGAATCCATAGATAGAATGGAATGGAATAGAATAGAATCCATAGATAGAATGGAATAGAATAGAATCCATAGATAGAATAGAATCCATAGATAGAATGGAATGGAATAGAATAGAATCCATAGATAGAATGGAATAGAATAGAATCCATAGATAGAATAGAATGGAATAGAATCCATAGATAGAATGGAATGGAATGGAATAGAATATAATCCATAGATAGAATGGAATGGAATAGAATCCATAGATAGAATGGAATAGAATAGAATCCATAGATAGAATGGAATGGAATAGAATCCATAGATAGAATGGAATGGAATAGAATAGAATCCATAGATAGAATGGAATAGAATAGAATCCATAGATAGAATGGAATGGAATAGAATCCATAGATAGAATGGAATAGAATAGAATCCATAGATAGAATAGAATGGAATAGAATCCATAGATAGAATGGAATAGAATAGAATCCATAGATAGAATAGAATGGAATAGAATCCATAGATAGAATGGAATGGAATAGAATAGAATCCATAGATAGAATGGAATAGAATAGAATCCATAGATAGAATAGAATGGAATAGAATCCATAGATAGAATGGAATGGAATAGAATCCATAGATAGAATGGAATGGAATAGAATCCATAGATAGAATGGAATAGAATAGAATCCATAGATAGAATGGAATGGAATAGAATCCATAGATAGAATGGAATGGAATAGAATAGAATAGAATCCATAGATAGAATGGAATAGAATAGAATCCATAGATAGAATGGAATGGAATAGAATCCATAGATAGAATGGAATGGAATAGAATCCATAGATAGAATGGAATGGAATAGAATCCATAGATAGAATGGAATGGAATAGAATCCATAGATAGAATGGAATGGAATAGAATCCATAGATAGAATGGAATAGAATAGAATAGAATCCATAGATAGAATGGAATGGAATAGAATCCATAGATAGAATGGAATAGAATCCATAGATAGAATGGAATAGAATAGAATCCATAGATAGAATGGAATAGAATAGAATCCATAGATAGAATGGAATGGAATAGAATCCATAGATAGAATGGAATGGAATAGAATCCATAGATAGAATGGAATAGAATAGAATCCATAGATAGAATGGAATAGAATATAATCCATAGATAGAATAGAATGGAATAGAATCCATAGATAGAATGGAATGGAATAGAATAGAATAGAATCCATAGATAGAATGGAATGGAATAGAATCCATAGATAGAATGGAATGGAATAGAATCCATAGATAGAATGGAATAGAATAGAATCCATAGATAGAATGGAATTGAATAGAATCCATAGATAGAATGGAATGGAATAGAATCCATAGATAGAATGGAATGGAATAGAATCCATAGATAGAATGGAATAGAATAGAATCCATAGATAGAATGGAATGGAATAGAAAATAAAAACGTTATGGCTTTCCCTATGGGCCCTGATCAAAAGTAGTATACTATATATACTACCGTTCAAAAGTAGTATACTATATATACTACCGTTCAAAAGTAGTATACCATTTAATACTACCGTTCAAAAGTAGTATAATATATATACTACCGTTCAAAAGTAGTATACTATATATACTACCGTTCAAAAGTAGTATACTATTTAATGCTACCATTCAAAAGTAGTATACTATATATACTCTCGTTCAAAAGTAGTATACTATATATTTTAAAGTAACCTTTATTTAACTAGGCAAGTCAGTTAAGAACAAATTCTTATTTACAATGACGGCCTACACCGGCAAAACCCGGACGACGCTGGGACAATTGTGCACCGCCCTATGGGACTCCCAATCACGGCCGGTTGTGATGCAGCCTTGGAATCGAACCAGGGTGTCTGTTGTGACAGCCTCAAGCACTGAGATGCAGTGCCTTAGACCACTGCGCCACTCGGGAATAGGGTGTCATTGGAGACTTAGCCTTTATCTTCATGATCATGGCCAAACCAGCCCACTGGATATACACAGTCATACAGTAAAATGTTGCATTACTGATCCACAATCAGATTTTAACTTCACGATCACCATGTCTGTGAATGTGGTGGGTGTCTTGCCAAACCAAACCAAGCCATCTGATACGCTCAGTCAAACAGTATTTTAAGTCCAACAAGTGTTACATAAATGATTCACAGTAATATTTTATGTTACATAAATGTATATTTTGCAGTTTGCAGAGTTATAAAATACTGAGTATAACCGAGTATTTCAGAGGGAGTTTTCTTATTGTTCACTGTACAAGATGCTTATTTTGTGATGCGTGTTGTCTCACTGATTACGTAATACACATATCATCTTCATGTCTCACATAACAACTGGCAACAGGCTATTTTTCAAATGTTACTGTATTTCTTTCATCAGGTATATGAAAAGGTGGCCTATCTGCTCACAAATTTAGGTAATTATTACCCCCTCAAGATCCTCCTGAAGATGCACGTGTTCATTTTGTTGCTTCAGTATCTTACGCTTCGGAGGTCCATGTCAACGTCTCTCTCTGTCTCTCTCTGTGTCTCTCTCTCTTTTTCTCTCTGTCTCTCTCTCTGTCTCTCTCTGTCTCTCTCTCTTTCTCTCTGTGTCTCTCTGTCTCTCTCTTTCTCTCTGTGTCTCTCTCTGTGTCTCTCTCTCTGTGTCTTTCTCTCTGTGTCTCTCTCTTTCTCGCTCTCTTTCTCTCTGTGTGTGTGTCTCTCTCTCTCTCTCTCTCTGTAGAACACCCACGGACTGAGTCAGAGTGGGAGAACAGTTTTGCTCTCAAGATGTTTCTCTTCCAGTTTGTTAACTTGAACAGCTCTACCTTCTATATTGCATTCTTCCTTGGAAGGTAACTATTACAACGTCTCAATAAATATTGCAACAGACAAGTTCTACAAGGTCCCCTCGTTATTTTCAGTTGTTACATAATATATTTTACAATTTTATGATTCTTCAGATTCCCTGAGTAAGTTGATTCACCAAATAAGTTGTCTGTGTGGCTGGTGTCTCATTGAAAACTTTGGTTAAACTTCTACAACGAGCTCTGTGCACGTTTCAATCTACTCCCCCCAAAGCTCAGAGTTAGTCGTTTATTGAACTGTCCTGATAATTGAGTAGTTTTATAAGCCAGTGTCTTCCCTCTGACTGTGTTTAGGTTCGCCGGCAGACCAGGGAAATATAATAAACTGTTTAACAGATGGAGACTGGAGGAGGTGAGTGGAGTCAGGAAGCACAACAACAATAAAAACAGAGCTGTATCCTAAATAGCACTCTATTCCCTATATAGTGCTCAGGACAAAAGTCGTGCACTATGTAGGGAAGAGGGTCTAAAGTAGTGCACTATGTAGGGAATAGGGTCTAAAGTAGTACGCTATGAAGGGAATAGGGTCTAAAGTAGTGCACTATGAAGGGAATAGGGTCTAAAGTAGTGCGCTATGAAGGGAATAGGGTCTAAAGTAGTGCACTATGTAGGGAATAGGGTCTAAAGTAGTGCACTATGTAGGGAATAGGGTCTAAAGTAGTGCACTATGAAGGGAATAGGGTCTAAAGTAGTGCGCTATGAAGGGAATAGGGTCTAAAGTAGTGCGCTATGAAGGGAATAGGGTCTAAAGTAGTGCACTATGAAGGGAATAGGGTCTAAAGTAGTGCGCTATGAAGGGATTAGGGTCTAAAGTAGTGCGCTATGAAGGGAATAGGGTCTAAAGTAGTGCACTATGTAGGGAATAGGGTCTAAAGTAGTGCACTATAAAGGAAATAGGGTCTAAAGTAGTGCACTATGAAGGGAATAGGGTCTAAAGTAGTGCACTATGAAGGGAATAGGGTCTAAAGTAGTGCACTATGAAGGGAATAGGGTCTAAAGTAGTGCACTATGTAGGGAATAGGGTCTAAAGTAGTGTGCTATGAAGGGAATAGGGTCTAAAGTAGTGCACTATGTAGGGAATCGGGTCTAAAGTAGTGCACTAGGAAGGGAATAGGGTCTAAAGTAGTGCACTATGAAGGGAATAGGGTCTAAAGTAGTGCGCTATGAAGGGAATAGGGTCTAAAGTAGTGCACTATGAAGGGAATAGGGTCTAAAGTAGTGCACTATGTAGGGAATAGGGTCTAAAGTAGTGCGCTATGAAGGGAATAGGGTCTAAAG
>NC_092091.1:9036917-9139417 GCF_045679555.1 Salvelinus alpinus
ACACTCAACCAGCATAGCTACCACAGCATTCTGCAGCGAAACGCCATCCCATCTGGTTTGCGCTTAGTGGGACTATCATTTGTTTATCAATGACCCAAAACACACCTTCAGGCTGTGTAAGGGCTATTTGAAAAACAGCCAAAAAGTGCTCAGCATATGTGGGAACTCCTTCAAGACTGTTGGAAAAGCATGAAGCTGGTTAAGAGAATGCCAAGAGTGTGCAAAGCTGTCATCAAGGCAAAGGGTGGCTACTTTGAAGAATCTAAAATCTAAAATATATTTTGATTTGTTTAACACATTTTTGGTTACTACATGATTCAATATGTGTTATTTCATAGTTTTGATGTCTTCACTAGTATTCTACAATGTAGAAAATAGTACAAATAAAGAAAAACCCTTGAATGAGTAGGTCTGTCCAAACTATTGACTGGTACTGTATATATATTTTTAACATAATTCCGCTTTAACAGTTAAACGTAAGTAGTAAGTAGTAATAAGTAGTTTATAAGTTATATTCTTCAAGAATCAATGGGCATATATGATTAATTTAAAAGTCCAAAAATGGATGTAGCAACTAAGGATTCTGGCTTTAACTTAAGGATCTGCCCCTTTTTAAAATTTTCACTTAAAATGACATACCCAAATCTAACTTCCTGTAGCTCAGGCCCTGAAGCAAGGACATGCATATTATTGATACCATTTGAAAGGAAACACTTTGAAGTTTGTGGAAATGTGAAAGGAATGTAGGAGAATATAACACAATAAATCTGGTAAAAGATAATACAAAGGAAAAAACAACCGTTCTTTTGTATTTTCTTTGCACCATCATGTTTGAAATGCAAGAGAAAGGCCATAATGTATTATTCCAGCCCAGGTGCAATTTCGATTTTGGCCACTAGATGGGAGCAGTGTATGTGCAAAGTTGTAGACTGATCCAATTAACCATTGCATTTCTGTTCAAAATGTTGTATCAAGACTGCCCAAATATGCCTAATTTGTTTCTTAATAACTTTTCAAGTTCAAAATTGTGCACTCTCCTCAAACAATAGCATTGTATTCTTTCACTGTAATAGCTACTGTAAATTGGACAGTGCAGTTAGATTAACAAGAATTTAAGCTTTCTGCCAATATCAGATATATCTATGTCCCTGGGAAATGTTCTTGTTACTTACAACCTAATGCTAATCACATTAGCCTACGTTAGCTCAACCATCCTGTGGATGGGACACCGATCCCAAAGAAGTTTTTAACTATTCACCAATTAGCTATTTATATCTGCTGAAATTGGAATTGCAAATTTGTTTACACTGCAAATAATTCTTCCACAAAAAAATAGGGCAACTATGGGTTCTGGTCAAAAGTAGTGCACCCTATTCTCCATTGGCCCTGGTCAAAAGTAGTGCACCCTATTCCCGATTGGCCCTGGTCAAAAGTAGTGCACCCTATTCCCCATTGGCCCTGGTCGAAAGTAGTGCACTACATCTGGAATAGGTGCTATTTGGGATGGAGCCTTACATCCACATACCAATCAATGCTGTATACTGTGTTTTTTAAATATTGTTTTTAACATTGAGGTGAAACAATGTCCTCATTGTATCTCATCCACATCAACTGAGAATTACAAAAAACACTATCACACAACAGCACCGCTGCACCAGACAGGAATAGTTTTTCAGGAACAGTTTTATTCAAATGATGAGACAATCTTGAGAGGACCAAACAGTTTGGCTTGTGCATTGTAACACAGAAACACCTTTGTTTTAACAATTGAGGGAAACAATTCTAAATGATATGGTATGGTAAATATGCATTACAAAAGCAGGAAATTAGAACAAAAAATAAGTCAAATAATAAAAATAAGTAACACATTCATAATGTTCAATTGATGGCAACAGGCAACAGGCTCACTGACTAACCTGCTACTGGCACAGGCTCTGAGAACACAGACAGAGGGAAAATAGCCCAATCTTTTCTTATATCCATCTATGAAAAATATGTGTTAATACTCAATAAAATTATCCTAAAAGAACAAAACAATAATAAATGTTTTAAAAGCCCCAAAGTTAACTTTTAAGATCTTTAAGGTGAAATCTCTTGAACAACAATCACATCGACAACTAAACGGAACACTTTTTGACCTCTCAAGCCGCTCTAAACAAAATGGAACTTGGCATCACAACGAATCGACTGTAAAATGCCCTTTCCAGTGAATCAAAATCCTAGAAACATATCACATTATGCAAAAACTGTTATGCAAAAAAATAAATAAACCAAAGAACTAATGAATAAACAACGGTGACTTTAAATTATTCGTTGGTTAAGATTATTTGTTTTTCAAAGATATAAAACTTGATTATGTTGCTCTTCACACATAGTGGTTATCGATTTGATAGTCAGAATCCTTGTCGTATTGTCACACTGGAATATAGTATTAGCCAGGTTAGAATACAGAATATCGTAGTAGCCAGGTTAGAATACAGAATATCGTAGTAGCCAGGTTAGAATACAGAATATCGTAGTAGCCAGGTTAGAATACAGAATATCGTAGTAGCCAGGTTAGAATACAGAATATCGTAGTAGCCAGGTTAGAATACAGAATATCGTAGTAGCCAGGTTAGAATACAGAATATCGTAGTAGCCAGGTTAGAATACAGAATATCGTAGTAGCCAGGTTAGAATACAGAATATCGTAGTAGCCAGGTTAGAATACAGAATATCGTAGTAGCCAGGTTAGAATACAGAATATCGTAGTAGCCAGGTTAGAATACAGAATATCGTAGTAGCCAGGTTAGAATCTGGTTGATGGATGAAAAATCCCCCCAAAATAAAAAAAACATCTTCCACCTACTATCACTGTCAATACACTGACTGGATTCTTTGGTCCTGTGTGAGTAGCAAATACTGTCAGGGTTGGACTCAATTCCATTCCAATTCAGTCAATTCTAGAAGTTAACAAAAATTCAACATGCCAACTTTTCTCATTGAAAAGCATTGGAATTGGAATGTCAGTTTACTCCCATAATTGACATTTGAAATGAAACAGATCCCAACCCTGGCTTCAAATTACATCATTCCAAGGATCAATCTGAAGGACCCATCAGTCCTCCCATCTGATCTATCTGAAGGACCCATCAGTCCTCCCATCTGATCTATCTGAAGGACCCATCAGTCCTCCCATCTGATCAATCTGAAGGACCCATCAGTCCTCTCATCTGATCTATCTGAAGGACCCATCAGTCCTCCCATCTGATCTATCTGAAGGACCCATCAGTCCTCCCATCTGATCTATCTGAAGGACCCATCAGTCCTCCCATCTGATCTATCTGAAGGACCCATCAGTCCTCCCCATTTGAGGAAGTAGACAACTCTTTGGCATCTAATAGCACATCTGTGTCACCGCTGCTTTTAGCATCAATGAGCTAGATAGAAGGCATCTGATAGCACCCCACTGGGCACAGACGTCAGTTCAACGTCTAGTTTTGAATTATATCTGGTTGAGTTGTCAACTAACATGAATTCAACATGAAATCAACAAAAAAATGCTGCCATGTCATTGGACTTTGGTTAAAAGCTGAAAAAATATTAAATTCTCTTAGAGTGATGACTTTTTTTCAAATCCAATCAGTTTTTCACATTGATTCAATGTTATCACATTGCATTTTTTGTTGTTGAAATGACATGGAAACAACGTTGATTGAACCAGTTTTTTGCTCCGTGGGACATCTGTGTCACTGCTGCGTTTGGTATCAGTGATTTAAGATAGAACGCAAACGGAGAACAATCGTCTGAAAGACAGACAAAGAGTTAAAGCTTTCAACCAGGTATAATTAATTTACAATAAGAAATGCATACAACTCAAAGAGGAATAGACATACACAGACAAAAGGGTTCCAAAAGGGTTCTTTGGCTGTCCTCATAGGTTAACCCTTTTGGGTTCCAGGTAGAACCCTTTTGAGTTCCGTGTAGAACTCTGTGGAAACGGTTGTACATGGAACCCATGATTTTGGCATAGTCTGTATGTCTATTGCATGTATGATTTTTGTTGTTGTTGTTGTTGCTTTTGAGGTTTTGTTTACTTATAGGCGAACAACTCTTTCTTTGGATCTCTATATCTACGATCATCTGCAAAGCCCTTTTCCACGTTATACGGCCATTTTAAAGCTTTGCACTGGAAATGCCAGTTAAATGTTTATTTTTGGTTACTTGATCTTACTCAAATAGAGACTGATGATATCGAATGCACTTAAATAGTAGAACTTTACCGAAGAGACTCATCATTCAAAACTTAAAAGCTTTTCCAACCTTATAAAAAAACTACTAATAATTAAAAAGGAATTTTCACAAATCTTCAAAACAAATTAAGCCTAAATAATCCCTACAGGATATTAAGACATGGCTTTTAAATGTTTTCAACTTCATTCCCTGAGTTATGGGAAATACTGCACAATATACTGTTAAGATGAGGTAGTACTATATACAGTACTGCACAATATACTGTTAAGATGAGGTAGCACTATATACAATCAGAGTCACTGAGGTAGACAATCAGCAATGAGGGGTCACCAACTACACCCTCTACTTTAGTGGAAGAAATAAATCTACTTTAACATAGAAGAAAATGGATCACAAAAGCAATACATTTTTGAACATTCTTTTGAACATTCATTTTTGGCGTGAGCTTTGGTTTAGAACAGACATTAAGGACTCGTTTCTCTGGACACAGATTAAGCCTGGTCCTGTTTGTACAGAAGCCACTTTGAATGGAGAATATCACTAAACATGCTTTTCAGGATCCCATAACATACCTGTCACCAATCCAGGACAAGGCTTGATCTGTGTTCATAAACCAGCCCTAAAGACCGAACAGACACACAAACGAAAATCAGACAGACTGAAAATTAGATCAAAATGAAACAGGAAAACAACAACATTCATTTACAAATATCCTGAGGTAGACCTGAAGAAAACACCTGTTTCCTCCTCAAACCTCAACTTCCTGATCCCTCTTCATAACTCCTTGTATGTTCCATGCTGAAGGACCTGTTTTCAGGAGGCCAAGAAGGGAGAGAAGTGGGCAGCTTCAGCTGTAGATAAGTCACATTCAGGCTGGGTAGCTTATGGTCAGGAGGAGCCTGCTGACTGGACCGTGCCCTGGGCAGGATAAGCAGCTTCCTCAGCCGAGAGGGAGCAGGGATGTGAGGGCAGCTGGACAGTGTCATGACCAGGCCGGTGGAGGTGATGGTGATGATGGTAAGGATTGGCTTGGTGTCGTCACCTCAGATTCCACTTTAAAACCAGGCTTTCCTTCTTCCTCCACTTCTAAACACTCTTCATCCTCTGGAGTTGAGCTGTCATCCAACTCCGACCCGAAGGACGGATGCCTGGAATTACGGCCCGAACGCCGGACAGGTTACTCAATCTCACTCTCGTTGCTCATCTCTTCGTTGGAGTAGTGACCGGAGTCTCCTGTCTCGTGGCTTCCTTCGCTGGTCTCAGTGGTCCCAGAGCTGCTTCCCTGACTGCTACCCACGGAGCTCTGTAAGCCCCCTAGTGACCCGAACAGGATCTGCAGGCTGGAAGGCTGGAGGGGCGGAGAGTCTACCTTATCCTCGTAACACAGCATGGTCTTCCCTGCCTCGTACAGACACACTCTGTTCTCAGCCTAGATATAGAGGAGAGGAGGAGATTTTTAGATATTTGTTTGTTTGTCATTGTATAACAATACTCCACTCTGTAAAACTATACTGAACCAAAATATAAACGCATCATGTAAAGTGTTGGTTCTATGTTTCACAAGCTGAAATAAAAGATCCCAGAAATGTTCCATACACACAAAACAAGCTTATTTCTCTCAAATGTTTATGCACAAATTTGTTTACATCCCTGTTACTGAGCATTTCTCCTTTGTCAATATAATCCATCCACCAGACAGATGTGGCATATCAAGAAGCTGAATAAACAGCATGATCATTACACAGGTGCACCTTGTGCTGGGGACAATAAAAGGCCACTCTTAACATGTTCAGTTTTGTCACAACACAATGCCACAGATGTCTCAAGTTTTGAGGGAGCGTGCATTTGGCATGCTGACTGCAGGAATGTCCACCAGAGCTGCTGCCAGAGAATTGAATGTTAATTTCTCTACCATAAACTGCCTCCAACGTCATTTTAGAGAATTTGGCAGCCGCAGACCATGTGTAAGCACGCCAGCCCAGGACGTCCACATCTGTCTTCTTCACCTGCAGGATCGTCTGAGACCAGCCACCCTTGACAGCTGATGAAACTGAGGAGTATTTCTGTCTATAATAAAGCTCTTTTGTGAGGAAAAACTCATTCTGATTGGCTATGCCCTCCCAGGCCCAGTCCAGTCATGTGAAATCCATAGATTACGGCCTAATTAATTTATTTCAATTGACTGATTTCCTTATATGAACTGTAACTCAGTAAAATTGTTGCATGTTGCGTTTAAAAAATATATTTCGGTTCAGTATTGATGTTGAGGATAGGCTCTCTAATAGCATCAAGTTCCCGTCTGAAGACTTTACCTGGCTTGTATTTGTATTACGTCTCTCCCTCTTGAAGAATTGCCATCTCTTACCGCGCTTGCTGCCATTGACTGGACCTGTTCTACTAATCACCAGGTTACAACCACCCTGAAACAGAGATGTTACAAACAGATAAAGAGGTCTGTTGCTGGTTGCTAAAAAGACGTTGACAACCAGCATAAAACCTTATCATGGCATCATATAGGTTGTCATAGTGATAGCTTAAATACATTTTCATACCACTCATGGCCTGTGTCTGTGGAGCCATGTCTCACCTTGGCATCAATGAAGTGTTGTGCCATCACAGGCATCAGGGCCTCTATGTTGTCAGCCTGGTGTTCATTGGCCAGGGCCAAACCAGCACGTGGACCATGGGGTCTCTCACCGTTCACTACGTCCATGATCTTACAGATGGACGATTTCCTATTGGAGTAAAGAGTAGAAGTTAGTGGACAATATGAAATAATCTATTTGAAGAGAGGTCTTCCAAAAATGGCTGATGTATCATAGTGAGTAAATGGAGTATGAGAAGAAGAAGATTACTATAAAAGAAGAAGAAGATTATAAAAGAAGAAGATTACTATAAAAGAAGAAGATTACTACAAAAGAAGAAGAAGATTACTATAAAAGAAGAAGAAGATACTATAAAAGAAGAAGAAGATACTATAAAAGAAGAAGAAGATACTATAAAAGAAGAAGAAGATACTATAAAAGAAGAAGAAGATACTATAAAAGAAGAAGATTACTATAAAAGAAGAAGAAGAAGATTACTATAAAAGAAGAAGAAGAAGATTACTATAAAAGAAGAAGAAGAAGATTACTATAAAAGAAGATTACTATAAAAGAAGAAAATTACTATAAAAGAAGAAGATTACTATAAAAGAAGGAGATTACTATAAAAGAAGAAGATTACTATAAAAGAAGAAGATTACTATAAAAGAAGAAGATTACTATAAAAGAAGAAGATTACTATAAAAGAAGGAGATTACTATAAAAGAAGAAGATTACTATAACAGAAGGAGATTACTATAACAGAAGGAGATTACTATAAAAGAAGAAGATTACTATAAAAGAAGGAGATTACTATAAAAGAAGAAGATTACTATAAAAGGAGATTACTATAAAAGAAGAAGATTACTATAAAAGAAGAAGATTACTATAAAAGAAGGAGATTACTATAAAAGAAGAAGACGATTCTAAAAAGACGATTACTATAAAAGAAGAAGATTACTATAAAAGAAGAAGAAGATTACTATAAAAGAAGAAGAAGATTACTATAAAAGAATAAGAATAGTATCGATATGTACCTGGATCTGCCTTTGTTGATGAGGATGAGGGCGCAGATGGCGATACAAGCCAGAGTGATGCAGACCCCCACCATGATGCCTGTCATGGACTTCTGGTCCATGTGGTATAGGCCATCAGAGAACACTGAGACAAACAAAAGGCATACTGTTACACAGGAGAAATCATCTCACTTTGGGCAAGTACTCTAGGCTACTGGAACTATACAGCTGTTAGCTATACACCACTAACAGATCTAGGACCAGCCTATTAGCATTGAGACAAGACAAAGTCAAAAATATAATTTGTTTGATGCTATATGCTGTACTGGTTCAGTTTATATGTCTCCAACAGCAGTATTATCAACATTCAAATATCTCCCCAGTTCAAAAACACTCCATGGGAAAGGGAGATGCCTAGTCAGTTGTACAACTGAATGCATTCAAACCGAAATGTGTCTTCCGCGTTTTAACCCAACCCCTCTGAATCAGAGAGGTGCGGGGAGCTGCCTTAATCGATGTCATCAGCGCACGGGGAGCAGTTGTTGTTGGGGGTTAACTGCCTTGATCAAGGGCAGAACGGCTGATTTTTTTCCCCACCTTGCCGGCTAGGGGATTCGAACCTGCAACTTTTCGTTTACTGGTCCAACGCTCTTAACTGCTAGGCTACCTGCTGCCCATGTAACCATAGTAACCTGTAGTGTCCGAGGAGGATCCGCTGTCTGAATGCCTGGGGCTCTTCCCTCTATGTCTAGGCCCAGGACCCAGGGCCAGCTCCACAGTGGTAGAGAAGGGCCCGTCTCCCACCAGGTTGGAGGCAGAGATCTTCACCAGGTAGACGTTACCAGGCTCCAGACGCTCCAGCAGGACCACGGTGTTACTTCCTGTAGGGGAAAGACAGGACTGGTGTTAGAGAGCGCTGAATAAGATGAGGAAACGTACTGTGTTGGTTTAGCCTGTTCTTTTTACATTGTCTTTTCCAGCACGGTTACAGTAACCACGGTGGATGTGTAACCAGGGCAGCCCAGCTCAGCTCAGCTCGGCTCAGTTATGTCGAAAAGGGTTTAAGAGATGAGAGGTCAAAATCGAGCTGTCCATACTCACCCTCCCTCTACAGTGTTTGCCAGTGTCCATACTCACCCTCCCTCTGCAGTGTTTGCCAGTGTCCATACTCACCCTCCCTCTGCAGTGTTTGCTAGTGTCCATACTCACCCTCCCTCTACAGTGTTTGCCAGTGTCCATACTCACCCTCCCTCTACAGTGTTTGCTAGTGTCCATACTCACCCTCCCTCTACAGTGTTTGCCAGTGTCCATAATCACCCTCCCTCTGCAGTGTTTGCCAGTGTCCATACTCACCCTCCCTCTACAGTGTTTGCCAGTGTCCATACTCACCCTCCCTCTACAGTGTTTGCCAGTGTCCATAATCACCCTCCCTCTGCAGTGTTTGCCAGTGTCCATACTCACCCTCCCTCTACAGTGTTTGCCAGTGTCCATACTCACCCTCCCTCTGCAGTGTTTGCTAGTGTCCATACTCACCCTCCCTCTGCAGTGTTTGCCAGTGTCCATACTCACCCTCCCTCTACAGTGTTTGCCAGTGTCCATAATCACCCTCCCTCTGCAGTGTTTGCCAGTGTCCATACTCACCCTCCCTCTACAGTGTTTGCCAGTGTCCATACTCACCCTCCCTCTACAGTGTTTGCTAGTGTCCATACTCACCCTCCCTCTGCAGTGTTTGCCAATGTCCGGCCAGCCAGGCCCTCTGTGAGGCGTACAGGATGGTGTAGTGTGTCACTGCCAGGTTGTTCTCCTCTGGTTCCCTCCAGGAAACCAGGGCTGTGCCGTCCTCAATCAGAGACACCCTCACACCTTCAGGTGGATGGCTGGGCGCTGATGAACAGAAAAGGGTAATTTTGAGTCTCTTTAGTTTAAAAGTATCTTGGTCCGTCATCTAGTACGGTCGGCTTTGATAGGTGAGTGTTGTTGTGTGCAGAGGGGTCCTTGGTTGGAGCCCAGCTTGGGGTAGACTGGGAAGGAAGCTCTACTGTTGATGTCTTTTTTTAAAGTTAATTAGACTGCTTCATGATCTATAGATAGAGGACCCTTGTTACTCTGGTTACCCTGGTTACCCTTGTTACTCTGGTTACCCTTGTTACTCTGGTTACCCTGGTTACTCCGGTTACCCTTGTTACCCTTGTTACTCTGGTTACCCTTGTTACCCTTGTTACCCTTGTTACCCTTGTTACCCTGGTTACCCTTGTTACTCTGGTTACCCTTGTTACCCTTGTTACCCTTGTTACTCTGGTTACCCTTGTTACCCTTGTTACCCTTGTTACTCTGGTTACCCTGGTTACCCTGGTTACCCTTGGGAGATGATAGTCAGAGAAAGATCAGAAGATGATTGTTCACCTGCAGGAAGGGTCCTCTGGTGGACAACAGAACTCCAGGGACTGGACAGCTGGTCGGCATGGAGACGCACCACTAACTCATAGCGTGTGTTGGGTTCCAGACCCTGTATCACCACAGTCTGATTGGTACTGACGAGGACAATCATGACAGGTTCAATCCAACAACTGTGTCAAAAACAATCTTGATTTTCAGTCTCTTAGAAACTAAGTGTAGAACTAAATTACCACATGTAATATAAATGTCCAATGATCTGAAAAAATTACAATGGATAATAGCGTAGTAGTAAAGTAATATTGTTAGTATTAAAGTAGTAGTTAAATATTCTTCAACAGACCCCAGTATACAGGTATAAACATCATACGTGTCTTGAACTCGAGCGGTTCTGTTGCAGAACTGGTCATGAACTCACGTCTGTATGTAGCGTACGCCTGATGCGTTCATCAGGCCCACAGGTGTACAGCGAGCTGTGTAGCTGACAACCTTCCTAGAGGCGAAGGCGGGACGGCTCCAACGCAGGTACACCGCTGACGAGCTGTTAGCCACCGCATTCACATGGTCCGGGGCTGGAGGCTGGGCCACCGGGTGGTCTCGTACAGCTACAAGACACACAGATGCACAAACTTTTTTAGTCACAACTAGAAAAGGTACATTTGCAGAAGAAAATGTGTGTGCACTTGCTTCAGCTGTATAGAAGTATTTTTTATGGCAGTGAGAGATGTGTTAGAGGCCAATGTAGATATTCAGGATGAACAGAAGCTGAAGCAGATCAATAGTAAGAATTGATCTGATTTCTTTGTGTACTTACACACACATCCTGGGGTGCTGAGTGTCTGGTCGGCCTGGTAACCATCTCCTACAAGGCTTAATGCTAACAGTTTCACCTGGTACTTCCTCCTTGGGTCTGGAAAACAGTAAATTGTAGATTAATAAATAACATAAGTGTAAATAAATATGACATTTTCTGTTTATTATCAACTGACCACCATTACATTACATCTATCATCCTAATGGAGGTGTAGATTACATCTATCATCTATCATCCTAATGGAGGTGTAGATTACATCTATCATCTATCATCCTAATGGAGGAGTAGATTACATCTATCATCCTAATGGAGGTGTAGATTACATCTATCATCTATCATCCTAATGGAGGTGTAGATTACATCTATCATCTATCATCCTAATGGAGGAGTAGATTACATCTATCATCCTAATGGAGGAGTAGATTACATC
The DNA here is from genome assembly GCF_045679555.1 of Salvelinus alpinus. Classification (NCBI taxonomy): domain Eukaryota; kingdom Metazoa; phylum Chordata; class Actinopteri; order Salmoniformes; family Salmonidae; genus Salvelinus; species Salvelinus alpinus. Next base: position 9,048,387 of record NC_092091.1, read on the forward strand.
TATCATCCTAATGGAGGAGTAGATTACATCTATCATCCTAATGGAGGAGTAGATTACATCTATCATATATCATCCTAATGGAGGAGTAGATTACATCTATCATCCTAATGGAGGTGTAGATTACATCTATCATCCTAATGGAGGAGTAGATTACATCTATCATCCTAATGGAGGAGTAGATTACATCTATCATCCTAATGGAGGTGTAGATTACATCTATCATCCTAATGGAGGTGTAGATTACATCTATCATCCTAATGGAGGAGTAGATTACATCTATCATCCTAATGGAGGAGTAGATTACATCTATCATCCTAATGGAGGTGTAGATTACATCTATCATCCTAATGGAGGAGTAGATTACATCTCTCATCCTAATGGAGGAGTAGATTACATATATCATATATCATCCTAATGGAGGAGTAGATTACATCTATCATCTATCATCCTAATGGAGGAGTAGATTACATCTATCATCCTAATGGAGGAGTAGATTACATCTATCATCCTAATGGAGGTGTAGATTACATCTATCATCCTAATGGAGGAGTAGATTACATCTATCATATATCATCCTAATGGAGGAGTAGATTACATCTATCATCCTAATGGAGGAGTAGATTACATCTATCATCCTAATGGAGGTGTAGATTACATCTATCATCCTAATGGAGGAGTAGATTACATCTATCATCCTAATGGAGGAGTAGATTACATCTATCATCTATCATCCTAATGGAGGAGTAGATTACATCTATCATCCTAATGGAGGAGTAGATTACATCTATCATCCTAATGGAGGTGTAGATTACATCTATCATCCTAATGGAGGAGTAGATTACATCTATCATCTATCATCCTAATGGAGGAGTATATTACATCTATCATCCTAATGGAGGAGTAGATTACATCTATCATCCTAATGGAGGAGTAGATTACATCTATCATCCTAATGGAGGAGTAGATTACATCTATCATCCTAATGGAGGTGTAGATTACATCTATCATCCTAATGGAGGTGTAGATTACATCTATCATCCTAATGGAGGAGTAGATTACATCTATCATCCTAATGGAGGTGTAGATTACATCTATCATCCTAATGGAGGTGTAGATTACATCTATCATCCTAATGGAGGAGTAGATTACATCTATCATCCTAATGGAGGTGTAGATTACATCTATCATCCTAATGGAGGTGTAGATTACATCTATCATCCTAATGGAGGAGTAGATTACATCTATCATCCTAATGGAGGTGTAGATTACATCTATCATCCTAATGGAGGAGTAGATTACATCTATCATCCTAATGGAGGTGTAGATTACATCTATCATCCTAAAGGAGGAGTAGATTACATCTCACAGTCCAGTGTTCCAATTTGTTAACAAGGCTGCATGGGATTTCTCTTAATGCGACTCCGTGCAGCCAATAGCAATGTCCGCTTTAGGTATAATGGAGGGAGCCGCTTGTGGATTTGACAACTCTAATGCAGTTCCACCTCCGACCTCTATGCGGATATCGGCTAAAGCGGATCTGATTTCAAGTTTCCCTTTTCAGTTAAAGGACTAGCCTCCAACAGATTAGGAGGACAGTTAAGCGCTGGAGGGCAACGTTAACCCCTTGGTTTCTGCTGTCTGTTCCCCATTCACACAGAGAGGCTCTCTCGTGTGCCCCTTGACCTCAAGTCTATCTATCATATGTTGTCACAGAGCAGAGAGGGAGAGAGCTTTAGAATGAACCCACAGTCTGCCTGTAGACCTTCAGAAACAGAGGAGTTTCGACTGAACCCTATAACAGACAGTACTGACTGTCTCTCTTCATCCCAAAATAAATAAATGATCTACTGAGTCCTCATGCTCTGCTAGATGAACTAGTGTTGACGTTCATCCATGCTGTTACTGCAAAGTCAACTCTACACAGAGGAGAACATGGCCACTAGGCGGTGCTATACCATATAAATAGTAGAAACAGCAGCTGTGAAGAGGCCAGCTGAAGGAGGGGGGGTCAGGGGGGAAATTAGGTTTTTCTAGGACTGTTTTGTATATAGAACTATCTTAACTAGTTGTATGGGACTGTTTTGTACATAGAACTATTTTAACTAGTTGTATAGGACTGTTTTGTATATAGAACTATTTTAACTAGTTGTATAGGACTATATTTGTATATATAACTATTTTAACTAGTTGTATAGGACTGTTTTGTATATAGAACTATTTTAACTAGTTATATATAACCACCAGGGCTGGGGGCAGTTCCATTTCAATTAATTCATTTCAGGAAGTAAACTCTAATTTCTCATTGAAAAGCATTGATGAAAATTAGGCTTGACATTTCTGTTTACTTTCTGACCCAACCTCTGCTAACCACATTGAGTATGATTCTGCAACAAATCAATTCAGAGAAATTCTTGGTAGGAAATAGACAAAATATCAAACAAGGTTTATATAGTTAAAACAAGTTATTACCCTTTCGCTTAAAAACTGTGCAATTTAATTCAGTGTCTTTCACTTTGAAACCCACCATCGACATGGCTTGTAAATAACGCTGTATTTAAGGCAGCATTAAGGATTTGTTTTATGTCTCTTGGTGTGAAAGGTTAGGTTCTGGGTATTGACCAGTGGAGAGGGGTGGAGGGAGGTGGTGTGTGTGTCCAAGTCCATTGTCTGCTGGTGGGGAATGGTGGCCAGGGGGGTGGCCAGGGGGCTCGGCTGGGGCTGGGGGGCCAGGGGGAGCATTCAGCTGCTGGGATCAAGGGCCCCTGGGACCGGGGGAAGGGGTGACTAGGGTCAGGGGTCACAGAAGGAATCTGGGCTTCAGGATTGTGGGAGAGGAGAAGAGAAGAAGAGAGGAGAGAAGAGAGGAGGAGTGGATGGAGAGGAGAGGAGTGGAGTGAGGAGAAGGGCCTCTTTGTTTCAACTCCTCAGTAACTTTTGTTTCAACTGGCTGCCTCTCCACCCTTCTGTCTATCCTCCCCCTGGCTGCCCCTCCACCCTTCTGTCTACCCTCCCCCTGGCTGCCCCTCCACCCTTCTGTCTACCCTCCCCCTGGCTGCCCCTCCACCCTTCTGTCTACCCTCCCCCTGGCTGCCCCTCCACCCTTCTGTCTACCCTCCCCCTGGCTGCCCCTCCACCCTTCTGTCTACCCTCCCCCTGGCTGCCCCTCCACCCTTCTACTCTCCACCTGGCTGCCCCTCCACCCTTCTACTCTCCACCTGGCTGCCCCTCCACCCTTCTACTCTCCACCTGGCTGCCCCTCCACCCTTCTGTCTACCCTCCACCTGGCTGCCCCTCCACCCTTCTACCCTCCACCTGGCTGCCCCTCCACCCTTCTGTCTACCCTCCACCCGGCTGCCCCTCCACCCTTCTACTCTCCACCTGGCTGCCCCTCCACCCTTCTGTCTACCCTCCACCTGGCTGCCCCTCCACCCTTCTACTCTCCACCTGGCTGCCCCTCCACCCTTTTGTCTACCCTCCACCTGGCTGCCCCTCCACCCTTCTACTCTCCACCTGGCTGCCCCTCCACCCTTCTACCCTCCACCTGGCTGCCCCTCCACCCTTCTGTCTACTCTCCACCTGGCTGCCCCTCCACCCTTCTACCCTCCACCTGGCTGCCCCTCCACCCTTCTGTCTACCTTTCAACTTGCAGACATGTAGGCTAGGCCTGGAGGAAGGCTGAGACACAAGTAAGAATAGAATGCTAGTGTTGAGACAGTTGCCCAGTATGTAACCTTAACTCATCATGAGCATATAACGTTTGATTCCTATAACGTTTGATTCCTATAACGTTTGATTCCTATGACGTTTGATTCCTATAACGTTTGATTCATATAACGTTTGATTCCTATAACGTTTGATTCCTATAACGTTTGATTCCTTCTAGATAAATCTGTTGATTTACAATGGGATTTATCCTTTATTTGTTAGAATAAATGGGAATTAAAAGCCTAGATCCAGATCTAATCAAATCTTTCTGATCTCTATCAGTCTAGAGACTACCCATCTACCTATTAATGATATCTATCTGATCTCTATCAGTCTAGAGACTATTTCACAATCCCATGGACTCCTCTGCATCTGTTGGGCACTATTTAAATGGACAACACAGACAGCAGGCCATCACTATTTCCATGGACAACACAGTCAGCAGGCCTTCACTATTTCCATGGACAACACAGACAGCAGGCCATCACTATTTACATGGACAACACAGACAGCAGGCCATCACTATTTACATGGACAACACAGACAGCAGGCCATCACTATTTACATGGACAACACAGACAGCAGGCCATCACTATTTACATGGACAACACAGTCAGCAGGCCATCACTATTTCCATGGACAACACAGACAGCAGGCCATCACTATTTACATGGACAACACAGACAGCAGGCCATCACTATTTACATGGACAACACAGACAGCAGGCCATCACTATTTACATGGACAACACAGACAGCAGGCCATCACTATTTACATGGACAACACAGACAGCAGGCCATCACTATTTACATGGACAACACAGACAGCAGTCCATCACTATTTGGACAACACAGACAGCAGGCCATCACTATTTGGACAACACAGACAGCAGGCCATCACTATTTGGACAACACAGACAGCATGCCATTGTTTAATTGGGGGGGGGGGGCAGACATGGCAATTCTCTAATCCAAGTCCACTGTCTCACAACCATAGGTCATAGGTCTGTCCAGCTCTGGCCAATCCCAGGGGGCTGTGGGGTGTGGTGGTCCCCCTGTCCAGCTGTAGAGGGGGTGCTAGTCAGGGTTACGGGTGCGGTGGGGGTTGGTGGCCAGGGTGTCATAGGGCAGCTCTGGCCCAGCGCCCCTGCAGCTATAGCACAATAGCCAGTGATAATGTATGCAGGCCAGGGATGAGATCCATGAGAAACAGTGGTGGGAAGAAGGACATCTGGGCCCTGACCTTTAACCCCTTGGAGGCTTTGCTGCTCACACAACACTGGGGAGGGTGAGCCACTGAGGAGTGGACTGGACAGGGGCTGGACTAGCCTGGTCCCATATCTGTTGGTGTTGTCTTCTCATTGTGATCATTGTGATGCCAAATGTGATAATGACCATAGGAGTTGGTAAGAAAGCACAAACAGATCTGGGACCAGGCTATGGATGGAGAGGGATTGGGGGAGGAACTTGGGACTGGACAGGGGGTCTGGGGAGTCGAGGGAGGTCTGTTTAGGAGAGCCCATATTGATCGGGGACGGACCGAGAGAAAGAGCAAGGGGACACTAAAAGATGTCACTACATATTGAAAAATAAGGCCATGCAAAATATTCCTCAGCTTTAGGGGTCACTACTGCTCCCTCCCTCCGTTCCATGGCTGTCCTCCTATATCTGATTCTCCCCTTTGTAACCTGTTGATGTCCCTACAGCCACTCAAAACTCTACCTCTACCTCTACCCACCGCTACCCACCTCTACCCACCGCTACACACCGCTACCCACCTCTACCCACCGCTACCCACCGCTACCCACCGCTACCCACCTCTACCTCTACCCACCTCTACCCACCGCTACCCAACTCTACCTCTACCCACCTCTACCCACCGCTACCCACCTCTACCCACCTCTACCCAGCGCTACCTCTACCCACCTCTACCTCTACCCACCTCTACCTCTACCCACCTCTACCGCTACCCACCGCTACCCACCGCTACCCACCTCTACCCACCTCTACCCACCGCTACCCAACTCTACCTCTACCCACCTCTACCCACCGCTACCCACCTCTACCTCTACCCACCTCTACCTCTACCCACCTAGACCCACCGCTACCTCTACCTCTACCCACCGCTACCCACCTCTACCTCTACCCACCGCTACCTCTACCCACCGCTACCTCTACCCACCTCTACCTCTACCCACCTCTACCTCTACCCACCTCTACCCACCGCTACCTCTACCCACCTCTACCTCCTACCCACCTCTACCTCTACCCACCTCTACCTCTACCCACCTCTACCTCTACCCACCTCTACCTCTACCCACCTCTACCTCCTACCCACCTCTACCCACCTCTACCTCTACCCACCTCTACCTCTACCCACCGCTACCTCTACCCACCTCTACCTCTACCCACCTCTACCTCCTACCCACCTCTACATCCTACCCACCTCTACCTCTACCCACCTCTACCTCTACCCACCGCTACCTCTACCTCTACCTCTACCCACCTCTACCCACCTCTACCTCTACCCACCGCTCTCTCTACCCACCGCTCTCTCTACCTCTACCCACCTCTACCCACCTCTACCTCTACCCACCTCTATCCACCTCTACCCACCTCTACCCACCTCTACCCACCTCTACCTCTACCCACCTCTATCCACCTCTACCCACCTCTACCTCTACCCACCTCTACCTCTACCCACCTCTACCTCCTACCCACCTCTACCTCCTACCCACCTCTACCTCCTACCCACCTCTACCTCCTACCCACCTCTACCTCCTACCCACCTCTACCTCCTACCCACCTCTACCTCCTACCCACCTCTACCTCCTACCCAATCTATACCTACAGTATCTATACCTACAGTATCTATACCTATATCTAATCATCACTTACCCAGACCACTGATGGTGTATTCTGTGTCCTCAGGCTGGAGCTGGATGGAGGGCTGTTCTGGTTGACCCTCCTCATGGTAACAGAGCCGGTAACCCTGGACGACCACGGGGCCTGGAGATGGCTGCCATCGAACCAAGATGGAGGTGCAGTTGAGAGGCTCCAGTTGCTGCAGCAGTGGGGCAGGTGGCACTGTGGGGACACAGGAAGGAGAACAGGTATGAAGAGGATGATGAAGGACACATACTGGCTGCGTCTCAAATAGGGCCCTGGTCAAAAGTAGTGCACTATATAGGGAATAGGGTGCCATTTAAGATGCACACTCTGTCTACAATGAAAGCCAACCAACAACCCCTACCACTACCACTACCCCACAACCCAGACATACACACTGCCACACCCACCCGCACACACTGACACACACTGACCCACCCACCCACCCACTGACCCACCCACCCACACACACACTGGCCCACCCGCCCACCCACCCACACACTGACCCACCCACACACACACACACACACACACTGACCCACCCACCCACACACTGATCAACCTACACACACTGACACACCCACACACACTGGCCCACCCACCCACACACACATCCACCTACACACATCCACCTACACACACACACACACACACACACACACACACACACACACACACACACACACACACACACACCCACATACACACACACACACACACACACACACACACACACACACCCACCCACCCACCCACCCACACTGAGACACCCACACACACTGACACACACTGACACACCCACCCACACTGACACACCCACACTCATATCAAATCAATATGAAATTGTATTGGTCACATACACATATTTAGCAGATGTTAATGCGGGTGTATAGAAATGCTTGTAGGAGCGACCCCCATCTATTCTCCCTGACTGACAGCCGTGTTCTGCACAGTTTGACTGCCCAAAGTCTACAGCAGGACCTTTCTGTCTGTTAGAACGGCTAAATCCTCCTTCCTGTTCAAATCCTGAAGAAGGCATTCCCTAAGAAACAATCAAATAGATATATTTTCAAGCACACTTCCGTTGTCCCACCCAAAAACAAATAAAAAACGACTACATATCTTTTAATCTTCATAATTGCTACGCTCACCCTGTGTTATTTATTTGGACAGTGAAGCTAAAACATTTAATTTGTCTCTATACTCCAGCATTTTGGATTTGAGATCAAATGTTTCATATGAGGCGACTACAGAACGGGGGGTATTTTCACACATATATCTGTTTTACCGTTTGGAAATTAAAGCACTTTTTTCCACCTTCCATTTAAAGGTGTCACTGGTTCGAATCCCCGAGCTGAGTAGGTTCAAGAGAAATCTGTTGATGCGCCCTTGAGCAAGGCACTTAACCCCTAATTGCTTCTGTAAATCACTCTGAAGAATAGCATCTGTTAAAATGCATTAGAAATTCATGTTCAATTGTGTCATTTTGGAGTCACTTAAAAAAAAAAAAGAATAGAATATGTTTCTGAAAACTTTTACATGCTGTGTGATGTTAGTTACCTTTGATGCTGGAGGTTTAGAGTGAGGGTTAGGATGTGATGTTAGTTACCTTTGATGCTTGAGGTTTAGGGTGAGGGTTAGGCTGTGATGTTAGTTACCTTTGATGCTGGTTTAGGGTGAGGGTTAGAATGTGATGTTACTTACCTTTGATGCTTGAGGTTTAGGGTGAGGGTTAGGCTGTGATGTTAGTTACCTTTGATGCTGGAGGTTTTGGGAGTGCGGTGGGAAGTCCAGGAGGAGGGTTCACACCACCCCACCCTGGTGGCTGCAGCGATCCGGAGCAGGTAGACGGTATCAGGCCGAAGGTCTCCCAGGAGGTACTGGGTGTCGTTCTCGACCAGCTCCACAGACAGAACCGTGGCGTCTGCAGCCGTGCGGTAGGACAGACGATAGGCCCAGATGTGACCACGGGACAGTTTGGTTGGTAGAGGCTGCCACAAAACCTGGATGTCTGTAGGGCTATGGCTGGTCAGCCTGAGCTCTGGGGTTCGCAGGGGCACTGGAGGGGACAGGAGGAGACGTTCAATCGTGTTTGAATGGATCAGTTTGAGACAAGGCGAGGCGCAGAATCTCTAACCTTAATCCCAATATTGAGCAGTTATTTGGGATGATTTGTAGATCAGTGAATCTGCACAGTCCGACTGCAATGTAGTCAAACTTAAAACACATACAAATGAAGTGATCAAGTGAGTTACAGAAAGGAGTAGTTGATAATCCCCGTTATCTGCTCAATTCCATTCCATTCTATTCATTGGCATGACAACAGTCTACTTGTATGACCTTACTCACCGTCCTCCAGAGTGTGTTGACAGACTCGGTCAGACATACGGCTAGCTCCCATCGGCATATAAGCCACCATGTAGAAAGAGTAGTTCCAAGATGGCTCCAGGTCATCTATAATGTAGCTGGTCGTGTCGTTGCCAATCACCGCCTGGTATTCCTCATTGTTTAATCCTGGAATGGATAGGGGAGAAAATGAAAAGGTTTTAATGTAACGTGTGACAAGGAAGATGCCTCAAATGTAAGGATCCCTTGAAAGGGAGATAAGGCAACTCAAGTGTTGAAATTAATGACAAATAGATTAATAAAATAGATATAAAAGACCAGAGAAGAGTATCTTCAAACCCTGTGGTATGTTAACAAGTTGGTTTTACTGTGGGTATACTAGTCTTTCTGCTAACAGTCTTCTTGCCCCTCAGATTTTCTGTAAACATTGAACTAATGCCGAGCAGAGTCACGTTCCCTGTGACGTCTTTCCTGCCCACAGGCCTCAAACAGTCCTAACCTGTGATATGTCTTAACCGGCCCACAGGCCTCAAACAGTCCTAACCTATGACATGTCTTTCCTGCCCACAGGCCTCAAACAGTCCTAACCTGTGATATGTCTTAACCGGCCCACAGGCCTCAAACAGTCCTAACCTGTGACATGTCTTTCCTGCCCACAGGCCTCAAACAGTCCTAACCTGTGACATGTCTTTCCTGCCCACAGGCCTCAAACAGTCCTAACCTGTGACATGTCTTTCCTGCCCACAGGCCTCAAACAGTCCTAACCTGTGATATGTCTTAACTGGCCCACAGGCCTCAAACAGTCCTAACCTGTGACATGTCTTTCCTGCCCACAGGTCTCAAACAGTCCTAACCTGTGACATGTCTTTCCTGCCCACAGGCCTCAAACAGTCCTAACCTGTGACATGTCTTAACCGGCCCACAGGCCTCAAACAGTCCTAACCTGTGACATGTCTTTCCTGCCCACAGGCCTCAAACAGTCCTAACCTGTGACATGTCTTAACCGGCCCACAGGCCTCAAACAGTCCTAACCTGTGACATGTCTTAACCGGCCCACAGAACTCAAACAGTCCTAACCTGTGACATGTCTTTCCTGCCCACAGGTCTCAAACAGTCCTAACCTGTGACATGTCTTAACCGGCCCACAGGCCTCAAACAGTCCTAACCTGTGACATGTCTTTCCTGCCCACAGCCCTCAAACAGTCCTAACCTGTGACATGTCTTAACCGGCCCACAGGCCTCAAACAGTCCTAACCTGTGACATGTCTTAACCGGCCCACAGGCCTCAAACAGTCCGAACCAAATGACAAGGAGTTAAAGAAAAAAATTGTTACCTTTGTCTGCATCTCCTTTTTAAAAAGTGTTTTTAGCAACTGTCAGCTATTATTGTTGTTTCAATGTCAGTTAACTGATGTTTCTAGATTATCTTCTCACATTACAAATGTTTGGTCTGTTTGGTCTAGACAAAGTCAAGTAGTAGATAGCATTAAGTCCTATTCCCTAAGTAATAAATCCTATTCCAGAAGTCCTAAATCGTATTCCCGAAGTCCTTTTCCCTAAGTAATACGTCCTATTCCCTAAATCGTATTCCCTAAATCCTATTCCCTAAGTAATACGTCCTATTCCCTAAATCCTATTCCCTAAATCCTATTCCCTGAATCCTATTCCCTAAATCCTATTCCTAAATCCTATTCCCTAAGTAATAAATCCTATTCCCTAAGTCCTAAATTCTATTCCCTAAGTCCTTTTCCCTAAATTCTAAATCCTATTCCCTAAATCCTATTCCCTAAATCCTATTCCCTAAGTAATAAGTCATATTCCCTAAACCCTATTCCCTAAGTAATAAGTCCTAAATCCTATTCCCTAAGTAATTAGTCCGAATCCCTAAATCCTATTCCCTAAATCCTAAATCATATTCCCTAAATCCAAAGTCATATTCCCTAAGTAATAAGTCATATTCCCTAAATCCTAAATCCTATTCCCTAAATCCCAGGAACCTATTCCCTAAGTAATAAATCCTATTCCCTGAGTAATAAGTCCTATTCCCTGAGTAATAAGTCCTATTCCCTGAGTAATACGTCCTATTCCCTAAGTAATAAGTCCTATCCCCTAAGTAATACGTCCTATTCCCAAAGTAATACGTCCTATTCCCTAAATCCTATTCCCTAAATCCTAGTCCCTAAATCCTACGTCCTATTCCCTAAGTCCTAAATCCTATTCCCTAAGTCCTAAGTCCTATTCCCTAAGTCCTACATCCTATTTAAATGTTTTTTTAACCTTTATTAAACTAGGCAAGTCAGTTAAGAAGAAATTCTTATTTACAATGACAGCTTACCCCGGCCAAACACTCCCCTAACCCGGACGATGCTGGGCCAATTGTATGCCATCCTATGGGACTCCCGATGACGGCAGGTTGTGATAGAGCCCGGGATCAAACGTCTGTAGTGACGCCTCTAGCACTCCGACACATTGATCATCAACACTTCAAACACACCTTGCAGCCCCAGGTTCCTCCTGCTACGCCTGTCTGAGAGTCGCTTTGCCATCAATCGGAATCCCCGGGTTTCCGTGGCTGGGGCAGTCGCAGGCCGCCTCCTTGCGGCCTTCGTCCCGCTAAGTGCAGACCAGGACGGCTCAGTGGGAGTGTTGAGAGGGGGCCTCAGCTCTCTCTCCTCTGCCCCGTGCGTCCTTCCTTTCCCATCCCACCTCGGCGGGAGGCGCCCACGTTCCCCGCATGGTTGGGTGTGGCTGCCGGCGGTTCCCGGGGTAGCGCTGGGGGTTGGGTTTATGCCGCGGAGCTCCGACCACCGAGCTGAACCGGATTGAGAAGGTGAGCCCGGGCGCCCGGCCACACTCCATTCACTTTGACTACGACCTCAGATCAGACGAGACAACCCGCTGAATTTAAGCATATTACTAAACGGAGGAAAATAAATTAACCAGGATTCCCAAAGAGGGAAGAGCCCAGTGCCGAATCTCCGTCCGTCCGGCGGGCGCGGGAAATGTGGCGTATAGAAAGCATTGTTAAGTACTATTGTCTAAGTCCTATTGCCTAAATCCTATTCCCTGAGTACTACATCCTATTCCTTAAGTCCTACGTCCTATTCCCTAAATCCTATTCCCTAAATCCTATTCCATAAATCCTAAATCCTATTCCCTACAGTAAATCCTAAGTCTGTTGTCTAAGTCCTATTCCCTAAATCCTATTCCCTAAGTCCTAAGTCCTATTTCAAGGCCATCCAAGCTTACGACACTTCAAAAACGGTGTCCTGTTCCTTTAAGAGCATGCAGCGAGAGGTTGAGAAGGTTGAGGGCGGACAATGGCAGGCCATGGCTTATTTTGGTGAGCTTGCCATTCTTCCTGATAAAACCTTGAACTCAGCATTGGCTACAACAGATGGCCTCCAAGGAAAGCTGGTCACACGTTAGACTACTAGAGCCGTAGAGGTTAGAGCACTGCCTGCCTGCCTCCATCACCTATTGAGGTGGACTGGACTCCCCTTTTCACTCCTTTCAATACCTTCATGGTGAAGTTCAAAAAGTTCAACCACCATTTTCAACATTTCTCAGTGACCAATCGTTGCCTGTAACATATTGGTACAACAAGAACAAATTTTATGAATGTCTGAAAAAAAGCGATGTCCACAACTCTGTAATGCTCCCCAGTGATTTCATTAGACGCATATCAAACCATATTTTAATTGTCTACAAAAATTTATGAGAGAGAGAGAGAGAGAGAGAGAGGAGTCATCTCTTTTTCGAGAGAGACCAGAGATTTGTGGCTTGTGGACATTACTTTTGTCATATCCTGTAAAATGGCATATTGCTAATTCCTCCCTCACCCTGTCTTTACTCCTCCCTCACCCTGTCTTTACCCCCCTCCCTCACCCTGTCTTTACTCCTCCCTCACCCTGTCTTTACCCCCCTCCCTCACCCTGTCTTTACTCCTCTCCCTCACCCGGTCTTTACTCCTCCATCACCCTGTCTTTACTCCACCATCACCCTGTCTTTACCTCTCCCTCACCCTGTCTTTACTCCTCCCTCACCCTGTCTTTAGTACTCCCTTACCCTGTCTTTACTCCTCCATCACCCTGTCTTTAGTACTCCCTCACCCTGTCTTTACTCCTCCATCACCCAGTCTTTACTCCTCCATCACCCTGTCTTTACTCCTCCCTCATCCTGTCTTTACTCCTCCATAACCCGGTCTTTACTCCTCCATCACCTTGTCTTTACTCCTCCCTCGCCCTGTCTTTACTCCTCCCTCACCCTGTCTTTACTCCTCCCTCACCCTGTCTTTACTCCTCCATCACCCTGTCTTTACTCCTCCATCACCCTGTCTTTACTCCTCCATCACCCTGTCTTTACTCCTCCATCACCCTGTCTTTAGTACTCCCTCACCCTGTCTTTACTCCTCCATCACCCTGTCTTTACTCCTCCATCACCCTGTCTTTACTCCTCCATCACCCTGTCTTTACTCCTCCATCACCCTGTCTTTAGTACTCCCTCACCCTGTCTTTACTCCTCCATCACCCTGTCTTTAGTACTCCCTCACCCTGTCTTTACTCCTCCCTCACCCTGTCTTTACTCCTCCCTCACCCTGTCTTTACTCCTCCCTCACCCTGTCTTTACCTCTCCCTCACCCTGTCTTTACTCCTCCCTCACCCTGTCTTTACCTCTCCCTCACCCTGTCTTTACTCCTCCATCACCCTGTCTTTACTCCTCCCTCACCCTGTCTTTACTCCTCCATCACCCTGTCTTTACTCCTCCATCACCCTGTCTTTACCCTCACCCTGTCTTTACCCCCCTCCGTCACCCTGTCTTTACTCCTCCATCACCTTGTCTTTACTCCTCCCTCACCCTGTCTTTACCTCTCCCTCACCCTGTCTTTACTCCTCCATCACCCTGTCTTTACTCCTCCCTCACCCTGTCTTTACTCCACCATCACCCTGTCTTTACTCCACCATCACCCTGTCTTTACTCCACCATCACCATGTCTTTACCCCCCTCCATCACCCTGTCTTTACTCCTCCCTCACCCTGTCTTTACCCCCCTCCCTCACCCTGTCTTTACTCCTCTCCCTCACCCGGTATTTACTCCTCCATCACCCTGTCTTTACTCCACCATCACCCTGTCTTTACCTCTCCCTCACCCTGTCTTTACTCCTCCCTCACCCTGTCTTTACTCCTCCCTCACCCTGTCTTTACTCCTCCATCACCCTGTCTTTACTCCACCATCACCCTGTCTTTACCCCCCTCCATCACCCTGTCTTTACTCCTCCCTCACCCTGTCTTTACCCCCCTCCCTCACCCTGTCTTTACTCCTCTCCCTCACCCGGTATTTACTCCTCCATCACCCTGTCTTTACTCCTCCCTCACCCTGTCTTTACCCCCCTCCCTCACCCTGTCTTTACTCCTCCCTCACCCTGTCTTTACCCCCCTCCCTCACCCTGTCTTTACTCCTCTCCCTCACCCGGTCTTTACTCCTCCATCACCCTGTCTTTACTCCACCATCACCCTGTCTTTACCTCTCCCTCACCCTGTCTTTACTCCTCCCTCACCCTGTCTTTAGTACTCCCTTACCCTGTCTTTACTCCTCCATCACCCTGTCTTTAGTACTCCCTCACCCTGTCTTTACTCCTCCATCACCCAGTCTTTACTCCTCCATCACCCAGTCTTTACTCCTCCATCACCCTGTCTTTACTCCTCCCTCATCCTGTCTTTACTCCTCCATAACCCGGTCTTTACTCCTCCATCACCTTGTCTTTACTCCTCCCTCGCCCTGTCTTTACTCCTCCCTCACCCTGTCTTTACTCCTCCATCACCCTGTCTTTACTCCTCCATCACCCTGTCTTTACTCCTCCATCACCCTGTCTTTACTCCTCCATCACCCTGTCTTTACTCCTCGATCACCCTGTCTTTAGTATTCCCTCACCCTGTCTTTACTCCTCCATCACCCTGTCTTTACTCCTCCATCACCCTGTCTTTACTCCTCCATCACCCTGTCTTTACTCCTCCATCACCCTGTCTTTAGTACTCCCTCACCCTGTCTTTACTCCTCCATCACCCTGTCTTTAGTACTCCCTCACCCTGTCTTTACTCCTCCCTCACCCTGTCTTTACTCCTCCCTCACCCTGTCTTTACTCCTCCCTCACCCTGTCTTTACTCCTCCCTCACCCTGTCTTTACTCCTCCCTCACCCTGTCTTTACCTCTCCCTCACCCTGTCTTTACTCCTCCATCACCCTGTCTTTACTCCTCCCTCACCCTGTCTTTACTCCTCCATCACCCTGTCTTTACCCTCACCCTGTCTTTACCCCCCTCCGTCACCCTGTCTTTACTCCTCCATCACCTTGTCTTTACTCCTACCTCACCCTGTCTTTACCTCTCCCTCACCCTGTCTTTACTCCTCCATCACCCTGTCTTTACTCCTCCCTCACCCTGTCTTTACCCCCCTCCATCACCCTGTCTTTACTCCTCCCTCACCCTGTCTTTACCCCCCTCCCTCACCCTGTCTTTACTCCTCTCCCTCACCCGGTATTTACACCTCCATCACCCTGTCTTTACTCCACCATCACCCTGTCTTTACCTCTCCCTCACCCTGTCTTTACTCCTCCCTCACCCTGTCTTTAGTACTCCCTTACCCTGTCTTTACTCCTCCATCACCCTGTCTTTAGTACTCCCTCACCCTGTCTTTACTCCTCCATCACCCTGTCTTTACTCCTCCATCACCCTGTCTTTACTCCTCCCTCATCCTGTCTTTACTCCTCCATCACCTTGTCTTTACTCCTCCATCACTCTGTCTTTACTCCTCCCTCACCCTGTCTTTACTCCTCCCTCACCCTGTCTTTACTCCTCCATCACCCTGTCTTTACTCCTCCATCACCCTGTCTTTACTCCTCCATCACTCTGTCTTTACCCTGTCTTTACTCCTCCATCACCCTGTCTTTACTCCTCCATCACCCTGTCTTTACTCCTCCCTCACCCTGTCTTTACTCCTCCATCACCCTGTCTTTACTCCTCCATCACCCTGTCTTTACTCCTCCATCACCCTGTCTTTACTCCTCCATCACCCTGTCTTTACTCCTCCATCACCCTGTCTTTAGTACTCCCTCACCCTGTCTTTACTCCTCCCTCACCCTGTCTTTACTCCTCCCTCACCCTGTCTTTACTCCTCCCTCACCCTGTCTTTACTCCTCCCTCACCCTGTCTTTACCTCTCCCTCACCCTGTCTTTACTCCTCCATCACCCTGTCTTTACTCCTCCCTCACCCTGTCTTTACTCCTGCATCACCCTGTCTTTACTCCTCCATCACCCTGTCTTTATCCTCACCCTGTCTTTACCCCCCTCCGTCACCCTGTCTTTACTCCTCCATCACCTTGTCTTTACTCCTCCCTCACCCTGTCTTTACCTCTCCCTCACCCTGTCTTTACTCCTCCATCACCATGTCTTTACTCCTCCCTCACCCTGTCTTTACTCCTCCATCACCCTGTCTTTACTCCACCATCACCCTGTCTTTACCCCCCTCCATCACCCTGTCTTTACTCCTCCCTCATCCTGTCTTTACTCCTCCATCACCCTGTCTTTACTCCACCATCACCCTGTCTTTACCTCTCCCTCACCCTGTCTTTACTCCTCCCTCACCCTGTCTTTAGTACTCCCTTACCCTGTCTTTACTCCTCCATCACCCTGTCTTTACTCCTCCATCACCCTGTCTTTACTCCTCCATCACCCTGTCTTTACTCCACCATCACCCTGTCTTTACCTCTCCCTCACCCTGTCTTTACTCCACCATCACCCTGTCTTTACCTCTCCCTCACCCTGTCTTTACTCCTCCATCACCCTGTCTTTACCTCTCCCTCACCCTGTCATTACTCCTCCCTCACCCTGTCTTTACCCCCCTCCATCACCCTGTCTTTACCCCCCTCCATCACCCTGTCTTTACTCCTCCCTCATCCTGTCTTTACTCCTCCATCACCCTGTCTTTACTCCACCATCACCCTGTCTTTACCTCTCCCTCACCCTGTCTTTACTCCTCCCTCACCCTGTCTTTGGTACTCCCTTACCCTGTCTTTACTTCTCCATCACCCTGTCTTTAGTACTCCCTCACCCTGTCTTTACTCCTCCATCACCCTGTCTTTACTCCTCCATCACCCTGTCTTTACTCCTCCATCACCCTGTCTTTACTCCTCCCTCACCCTGTCTTTACTCCTCCATCACCCTGTCTTTACTCCTCCATCACCCTGTCTTTACTCCACCATCACCCTGTCTTTACCTCTCCCTCACCCTGTCTTTACTCCTCCCTCACCCTGTCTTTAGTACTCCCTTACCCTGTCTTTACTCCTCCATCACCCTGTCTTTACTCCTCCATCACCCTGTCTTTACTCCTCCATCACCCTGTCTTTACTCCACCATCACCCTGTCTTTACCTCTCCCTCACCCTGTCTTTACTCCACCATCACCCTGTCTTTACCTCTCCCTCACCCTGTCTTTACTCCTCCATCACCCTGTCTTTACCTCTCCCTCACCCTGTCATTACTCCTCCCTCACCCTGTCATTACTCCTCCATTACCCTTTCTTTACCTCTCCCTCACCCTGTCTTTACCTCTCCCTCACCCTGTCTTTAGTCCTACCTTCAGCCTTCATGTAGCGAACAGAGTATGCGATGACTTTGTCAGCGTTATAATCAGACATTATAAAGGCTCGTGCATGCTTATAACAATACATTTACCCTCAGCCTTCATGTAGTGTACAGAATAAGCGATGACTTTGTCAGCGTTGTAGATGGGTCTCTCCCAGGCCAGTAGGATGGCTGAGGAGGAGATGGTTTCGGCGTGGATGTTCCTGGGAACGCTGGGCCGGTCCTCAGACATCACCACGGTGAGGCGTGCCAGGGACAGAACACTGCCCTGGTCGTTCTCCGCCACACACTGGTAAATGGCATCGTCCTCCGTTGTGATCTGAGTGATCACCAATTTACTGTGGAGGGAAACAGAGTCATGAACTTCGGTACAGTCTTTATTAATGGTATGTGTACAATGCCATCAAGCTTAAATTAATACTTGTATTATTATTATTATTATTTTAAATGTATTACCAGGCTGGTCAATTAAGAACAAATGATTATTTACAATGATGGCCTGGCACGTCGCCATTTGAACTACATAAAAATGCATTGTTGGTAAGTAAGCATTTCACTGTAAGGTCTACACCTGTTGTATTCAACGCATTTGACAAATAACATTCGATTTGATGAGAACAGCTTCACTATTATTACAACAAACCATTCTTGGAGATCATTTGACTGACACATTGACATTTTATATAGTTTTCTTTATGTCAATCGTGTTATTGTGAAGTGAAAGACACATTTCCATATTGAGTGGACAATAAAAAAAAATGGTTTGTTCTAATTCAAAAACATTTTTTTAAAGCACTTGAACATCTGTGTTATCTTGTTGCAGGTGCGTGGAAATAATGTGATGATATCGTCAAAGAAAAGAGAAACGCTCCGATGAACACTATGTGGCCGACACGTTGAATAAACAAAGTGATATCCTATTCTTTGAATATCCCATTTTAAAATGTGAAGTGTTAATTTGAGCTTTAGTACTGCGTTGTTCAGGTGTGACTGTACCTGTTGTACATCTTGATCCTGCCGTTCAGGTGCACCTCCTCTCCGTTCTTCAGCCAGGTGATGCGTGGCGGGGGCACCCCCTGAGCCTGGCACATGAAGCGGGCAGTGCCAGCCCTGGGACGGGTCTGGCTCTCGGGTCTCTCCACCAGTGATGGGGGCTCTAGAGGCAGAACAAGGTGTGTATCCCCCTTTTACTATTTAATATAACTGTGCTATACACATCCAATCTATTTGTGCCGTATTATTGATAGGTTACGACACGTTACGAAAACTCTTAAGAATGGCACGAATATTCTTACATTTGTACTTTTTATTGGTGGATAGAGACAGGAAGCATTAGGAAGTGTAAACAGTGGGACCGGGGTTTGAACCCTCACTCACACAGACATACGCCAAAGGCTGTGGGGTGTTTCTCAAAATGCATACTACTGTGCTCCGAGTGCGCAAATTGGGAGTACGGGAGGGTCGGAAGTACGAGTCTAAATCAAAGTATGCGAAATGGAGCACGGGGGGCACTACTCGAACGCGTACTCCGTTTGTAGATATTTTGAAGCATCGATGCTTCAACGGAAAGTACGCAAAGAAATATGACGCAACCACGTAAAAATTAAGAACGTTTTCTTGCAATCAATGCATTATTTGAGCTGAAGCGAGAGAAAAATACACTCCGACTTCGAATGCAATTTTGCCTATTCACATCTCCTAGGTTGCCCGACTACAATATTTTTAATTTTATTTTGGCATGGTTACCTGCCTACAATACCCACTGTAGTGTGCGTAGGTCGTAGGTCAGTAGTAAATCAATAGATCTAACTGGCTAGCTACTACCATTAGCTAGCCAGATAGCCACAAAGAATTGTTAACTAGCTACCCACGAAGAATTTACATCTACCATGGATAACATTGGTTTTAGGTCATTTTTGCCTGTTATACTATCTGGTTAGCTACATTATTAAGATTCACATATAGCTAGCTGATAGTTATGAAGTAAAAAGTTTGCTTTGTGTATATCTTGCTTGGTCTCTACTGTTGCCATTGTCCTGTCTGGAGGAAGGGTCGGTGAATGGGGAGGTAATACAGTAGAGGGAGTGCTGCTAAGCGTGAGGTAATACAGTAGGGGGAGTGCTGCTCAGCGTGAGGTAATACAGTAGGGGGAGTGCTGCTCAGCGTGAGGTAATACAGTAGGGGGGAGTGCTGCTCAGCGTGAGGTAATACAGTAGAGGGAGTGCTGCTCAGCGTGAGGTAATACAGTAGAGGGAGTGCTGCTCAGCGTGAGGTAATACAGTAGAGGGAGCGGTGCTCAGCGTGAGGTAATACAGTAGGGGGAGTGCTGCTCAGCGTGAGGTAATACAGTAGGGGGAGTGCTGCTCAGCGTGAGGTAATACAGTAGGGGGGAGTGCTGCTCAGCGTGAGGTAATACAGTAGGGGGGAGTGCTGCTCGGCGTGAGGTAATACAGTAGAGGGAGTGCTGCTCAGCGTGAGGTAATACAGTAGAGGGAGTGCTGCTCAGCGTGAGGTAATACAGTAGGGGGAGTGCTGCTCAGCGTGAGGTAATACAGTAGGGGGAGTGCTGCTCAGCGTGAGGTAATACAGTAGGGGGAGTGCTGCTCAGCGTGAGGTAATACAGTAGGGGGAGTGCTGCTCAGCGTGAGGTAATACAGTATGGGGAGTGCTGCTCAGCGTGAGGTAATACAGTAGGGGGAGTGCTGCTCAGCGTGAGGTAATACAGTAGGGGGAGTGCTGCTCAGCGTGAGGTAATACAGTAGGGGGAGTGCTGCTCAGCGTGAGGTAATACAGTAGGGGGAGTGCTGCTCAGCGTGAGGTAATACAGTAGGGGGAGTGCTGCTCAGCGTGAGGTAATACAGTAGGGGGAGTGCTGCTCAGCGTGAGGTAATACAGTAGGGGGAGTGCTGCTCAGCGTGAGGTAATACAGTATGGGGAGTGCTGCTCAGCGTGAGGTAATACAGTAGGGGGAGTGCTGCTCAGCGTGAGGTAATACAGTAGGGGGAGTGCTGCTCAGCGTGAGGTAATACAGTAGGGGGAGTGCTGCTCAGCGTGAGGTAATACAGTAGGGGGAGTGCTGCTCAGCGTGAGGTAATACAGTAGGGGGAGTGCTGCTCAGCGTGAGGTAATACAGTAAGGGGGAGTGCTGCTCAGCGTGAGGTAATACAGTAGGGGGAGTGCTGCTCAAATGGAATGTTTCATGTGTTCTCCAAACTCTCGTCCTCACAAGAACGTACTCAAGAGAACGTCCTCAGAGAATACACTTGGAGCATGAGAGTGTGGAGCACGCTAGGTAGTATGCATATTGAGAAACCACTAAGTGGCTGTAACCACTAGACCGAAACCCAAAGCAATATTCTCCCATTTCAGCTGAAACACATTGTTGGATCAGTATATCGTAGTTTACCTAGCACGGTGAGGTTGGCAGCAGCGATGGTGTAGTTGCGTGTTCTTGGGGTGGTGGCTCTACAGAGGTAGACTCCACTGTGCTGAGGCTTCACATCACTGATCACCAGGTTTCCACTGTCAAACACAAATAAAACTTTTTTTAATTTTTTTAAAGCATTAAAACACAACACACTAAACAGTACTTTGAGACCACTGAAGCAAACGCCCACATTTTCCTTCAGGAAATACATTTTTCTATATATTTTTTTATAACAATAATAAAATCACATACAACACAAAGGAAGTAAAACAAATTAAAATGATGTCACTGATACATAAATGGCAAGCTGTAAAGGTGGGTCTTTAATCGTGATTTAAAAACCTCAATGGTGGCCGATGTTGCACAGAGCATTATGGGTACAGTGGTGCGTCATGCATCCTCTCACCTGCCCAGCACCCTGGCATTGAACACGTCGATGGGTTTACTGTCGGCCCGGCTCCAGGAGATGATGGGTCTGGGGTTGCCCGTAGCAACACACTCCAGGACCACGGTGTAGTGGAGGGAAGCCGTCATGTTTTGGGGGCCCGCTATGATCCGGGGCCTCTGACGCGGTTTAGGGCCAGAACCTACACAGAGACAAAAAAAAAAGTTTTAGTTGTGTAATTATTTTCACAGTAAAAACCCGTACAATTTAAAAGAAGGCATACTGTATGTGCATGTGAGGTAGAGAAGAAGGATGGGCTTATAAACAAGTCTACCCATAATCTTAATTGAAAGCACACACACACCTGGGTTGATGACGGAGAGCGTTGCCTCTCTACTCTTGACGCGGTTGCCGATGTTGGTGGCCACACAACGGTACTTCCCAGCATCCTCTAGTTGGACGTTTTGAATCTGGATAGCTCCGTTGGGCAGGACTGTGATTCTAGAGAGACAAATGGACAATGATGGCCAGGACGAGGGCCCAGAGTCACGAAACACTTCTTCAGAAGAAGAAGCTCATAAGATAGTTCGTAAGTGCAATTCCTCAACAATATCTTAAGATTGAATGATTTTCTTATAAACTTCTCAAATATCTTTTTAAGATGGTTGTTGCTAGGCAACTGTTTTCGCTAGCTATCTAGCGAGCAACGGCAATCATGTTAGCATATTTCTTACTGAGATTACTGTTCTGAAACATGTTCTTGGGTTTAAAATAATCACTACTGACCAGGGCCTGATAGAACAGTATAAACACAGTCCCCCAAAAATGATTACAATCTAGTCAAAGTAAAGGACAGACAGACAGATACAGTATGAGGTGGCTGAAGACAGTTGCTCTTTCTCGTTCCTCACATCTTCTCTCCTCGTCTCCTTCTCACAGAGGAATTGAGACAGAGCCAAGTTCCAGCAGCTACCTACCTGTCTGTCTCCAACGGTAGTGTGCTTTGGTCTAGCTCCCAGGTGATGGTGGCAGGAGGGTTAGAGGTCACCTGGCAGGTGAACCTGGCCACGGAACCCTCGGTCACTTCCAAAAGCACGGGCTGCACCACGAATGGTGAGATATCTGCAATGCGGTGAAAACACAATCAACAAAGGAAGCAGTGGTTTCTCAGTTTAATATTAACTCTGTAAAGTCACAGAACCACTGAGTTCTTCTATGCGGGGCAGCAGGTAGCCTAGTGGTTCGGGCATTGGGCCAGTAACCGTAAAGGTTGCTAGATTGAATCCCCCGAGCTGACAAGGTAAAAATATGTCGTTCTGCCCCTGAACAAGGCAGTTAACCCACTGTTCCTAGGCCGTCATTGTAAATAAGAATTTGTTCTTAACTGACTTGCCTAGTTAAATAAAGGTTAAATAAAATAAAACAAGAGTAGATACAAGAAGGTGCTAAAAATGTTTCTCTCAGGAGCTTGAAAATAGTTAGTGCTAAAGGGTTAGTGCTAAAGGGTTAGTGCTAAAGGGTTAGTGCTAAAGGGTTAGTGCTAAAGGGTTAGTGCTAAAGGGTTAGTGCTAAAGGGTTAGTGCTAAAGGGTTAGTGCTAAAGGGTTAGTGCTAAAGGGTTAGTGCTAAAGGGTTAGTGCTAAAGGGTTAGTGCTAAAGGGTTAGTGCTAAAGGGTTAGTGCTAAAGGGTTAGTGTTAAAGGGCTTTAGCTCTAAAGCAGGGGTTCTTAATCTTTTTCAGCCTGGGACCCAAATTAGATATTCTGTTTTCCTGGGACCCAAATGAGATATTCTGTTTTCCTGGGACCCAAATTAGATATTCTGTTTTCCTGGGGCCCAAATTAAATATTCTGTTTTCCTGGGGCCCAAATTAGATATTCTGTTTTCCTGGGACCCAAATGAGATATTCTGTTTTCCTGGGACCCAAATTAAATATTCTGTTTTCCTGGGGCCCAAATTAGATATTCTGTTTTCCTGGGACCCAAGTTTAGGAACATATGCAACTATATGTAAATATTAGTACATTTCATTGCCCTTATGCCTAAAACAAATGCAATATCGACAAAAACAAATAAACAATTAAATGAAATAGCCAAACAAATATCTATTCATGTTTATTTCCCCCCATTAAAAAGTCTGACATATCTGTCTAGGTTGGAACTGTTGCTGCTAAAATACAATAAATAATTTTCATTCTGAACTGGGACAAACTGATTGATCCAGGCTGTATCACATCCGGCCATGATTGGGAGACCAGAAAACACACACACACACAGTCCTAATGAGAGGTGTGTGGCTGGTTGAAGTTTTCAACAAGAACTTCTACAGTAAGATGTACAGTAGGCCTGATCATTTTTCATCTTCATCTGTACTGTTACTTAGGGTTGCACTATCAGTAGCCAGCTAGCTTGCATCGGCTAACGTTAGCTATTAGCTGTGTACAAGGCCAGGGGATTGTTTAAAAGAGAAACTCACATATACTACTATGAGATAGTACTCCCTTATTTCTGCTCATCGCCTTTTATAGTATATAGTCACAGGACCAGGTCAATACCATGTTAAAGACCCCAGTCACAGGACCAGGTCAATACCATGTTAAAGACCCCAGTCACAGGACCAGGTCAACACCATGTTAAAGACCCCAGTCACAGGACCAGGTCAATACCATGTTAAAGACCCCAGTCACAGGACCAGGTCAACACCATGTTAAAGACCCCAGTCACAGGACCAGGTCAATACCATGTTAAAGACCCCAGTCACAGGACCAGGTCAACACCATGTTAAAGACCCCAGTCACAGGACCAGGTCAATACCATGTTAAAGACCCCAGTCACAGGACCAGGTCAACACCATGTTAAAGACCCCAGTCACAGGACCAGGTCAATACCATGTTAAAGACCCCAGTCACAGGACCAGGTCAACACCATGTTAAAGACCCCAGTCACAGTACCAGGTCAATACCATGTTAAAGACCCCAGTCACAGGACCAGGTCAATACCATGTTAAAGACCCCAGTCACAGGACCAGGTCAATATTATGTTAAAGACCCCAGTCATAGGACCAGATCAATACCATGTTAAAGACCCCCCAGTCACAGGACCAGGTCAATACCATGTTAAAGACCCCAGTCACAGGACCAGGTCAATACCATGTTAAAGACCCCAGTCACAGGACCAGGTAAACACCATGTTAAAGACCCCAGTCACAGGACCAGGACAACACCATGTTAAAGACCCCCAGTCACAGGACCAGGTCAATACTATGTTAAAGACCCCAGTCATAGGACCAGGTCAACACCATGTTAAAGACCCCAGTCACAGGACCAGATCAATACCATGTTAAAGACCCCAGTCACAGGACCTGGTCAACACCATGTTAAAGACCCCAGTCACAGGACTAGGTCAACACCCGCCCGTTTAACCCGGAAGTCAGCTGCACCAACGTGTCGGAGGAAACACCTTTCAACTGACGACCAAAGTCAGCCTGCAGGCGCCCGATCCGCCACAAGGAGTCGCTAGAGAGCGATGAGCCAAGCACCCCCGGCCAAACCCTCCCCTAACCCGGACGACGCTGAGCCAATTGTGCACCGCCCTATGGGACTTACGGTCACGGCCGGTTGTGACAGCCTGGGATCGAATCAAGGTGCCTTAGACTGCTGCTCCACTGTTTAGTGAGCCCGCCAGGTCAGTGCCTTAGACGGCTGCTCCACTGTTTAGTGAGCCCGCCAGGTCAGTGCCTTAGACGGCTGCTCCACTGTTTAGTGAGCCCGCCAGGTCAGTGCCTTAGACGGCTGCTCCACTGTTTAGTGAGCCCGCCAGGTCAGTGCCTTAATCTGCTGCTCCACTCGGCTAAATATATTATTCAAAAAAAATATTGTCAACAGAAGAAACATCTAGAAATAAAACCATGGCATGTAGTGCTAGGTCCTCACCACCCAGCGCAAACTACCCTTGGCCTTGTGCAAACTACCCTTGGCCTTGTTAAGATGATCTAACGTCCATCTAGCCAATCACCACCCATTGATAAGAGTGGCCATTCTCTGTGTTGGGTGTTTCTGCCGGTGGTTGGGGTCAGCCATGTTGGCTGTGTGGCCAAAGCCAGAAAACCGCACTACTAATACGGTCATCCCAGCCCTGTCGTAAACAGCAGATCAATGGACAGGTCAGAATGCACAAAGATTCCCTTTAAAGAGATCAGGGTTCACCCCAGCCCCCCTGTCCATTCAATTTCAGCCCAAATTGTGGGAGACCCGGCGGGATCGAAGACTGTTACCGGTCTGGTCAGCTATTGTCTACCAAAAACTGGGACTTGCATATACTAATGTTTCATTTTACATTTTTACATTTTAGGCATTTAGCGAACACTCTTTTCCAGAGCGACTTACAGGAGCAATTAGTGTTAGATGCCTTGCTCAATGGCACATCGACAGATTTTTCACCTTGTCCTTTCGGTTACTGGTCCAACGCTCTTAACTGCTAGGCTCCCTGCCATCTTACTTCATGTTTTTTGTTCATTTTTGAAAATATGATACAATGTAGTGTGATGTCATAGAGGATGTAGTGTGATATCATAGAGCATGTTGCAGACCAGTGTGCTACTGCAGGTGGTATAACACTGACTGTTATCAGACTGAAATCAGACGCAATAAACATCACACAACTCTGGTGGCTTTCCTTTCCTGAGCTTTTTTCAAATGTTTGAGAGGAACTAAAATACTATTTCAGAGTGGATAATACAACCTAGTCCCCCACATGACAGATCGGGCCTAGCCTATAGATACATAGAACAATAGAGTTGATCTTGACAATGATGGCGAGTGTAGGAGAGCCATGGAAAGGACCAATGACAGGCAGATTAGTGACAGGATAGAGGACAGCAGGACAGGATAACCCCCAACCCCAGCCAGAGCTCAGAGCCGGCCAGGCCATGCCGTGACATCACAAATCCATCCCCAATGAGCGAGAAGTGGCTTCTAGTGAATTATAAATCACATCTCCCTGAGAGAGAGAGAGAGAGAGAGAGAGAGAGGGAGAGGTAACCCTTGAACTCTCTGGGCCTCTGGACAGACTGGGAGCAGCAGCAGAGAGAGAAAGAGAGAGGCCCCTCCTCCAACCTCAAATCAAATTTTATTGGTTACATACACATATTTAGCAGATGTTATTGCGGGTGTAGCGAAATGCTTGTGTTCCTAGCTCCAACAGAGCAGTAGTATCTAACAATTCACAACAATAGACAAATCTAAAAGTAAAAGAATGGAATGAAGAAATGTATAAATATATAAACTTCCGCCACACCTTAACTCATTGTTAACCTTTAGACGTATAAGTTACCAGACCTGGACTCAGGGATGGCTAACCCTGGAGAATGTGGAATGATCTAGAAAAACTCCTTTAGAGTTGGTGCCGCTAGGGCAATTCAGACAGATGTTAGAAGATATTTTTACTGAAGAATATGTTTGTTTCATATGATTGAGTTTTTCTTTTCATGTATTGTGTAATTGATGTGTATATAGATATACACTGCTCAAAAAAATAAAGGGAACACTTAAACAACACAATGTAACTCCAAGTCAATCACACTTCTGTGAAATCAAACTGTCCACTTAGGAAGCAACACTGATTGACAATAAATTTCACATGCTGTTGTGCAAATGGAATAGACAAAAGGTGGAAATTATAGGCAATTAGCAAGACACCCCCAAAAAAGGAGTGATTCTGCAGGTGGTGACCACAGACAACTTCTCAGTTCCTATGCTTCCTGGCTGATGTTTTGGTCACTTTTGAATGCTGGCGGTGCTCTCACTCTAGTGGTAGCATGAGACGGAGTCTACAACCCACACAAGTGGCTCAGGTAGTGCAGTTCATCCAGGATGGCACATCAATGCGAGCTGTGGCAAAAAGGCTTGCTGTGTCTGTCAGCGTAGTGTCCAGAGCATGGAGGCGCTACCAGGAGACAGGCCAGTACATCAGGAGACGTGGAGGAGACCGTAGGAGGGCAACAACCCAGCAGCAGGACCGCTACCTCCGCCTTTGTGCAAGGAGGTGCACTGCCAGAGCCCTGCAAAATGACCTCCAGCAGGCCACAAATGTGCATGTGTCTGCTCAAACGGTCAGAAACAGACTCCATGAGGGTGGTATGAGGGCCCGACGTCCACAGGTGGGGGTTGTGCTTACAGCCCAGCACCGTGCAGGACGTTTGGCATTTGCCAGAGAACACCAAGATTGGCAAATTCGCCACTGGCGCCCTGTGCTCTTCACAGATGAAAGCAGGTTCACACTGAGCACATGAGCACATGTGACAGACGTGACAGAGTCTGGAGACGCTGTGGAGAATGTTCTGCTGCCTGCAACATCCTCCAGCATGACCGGTTTGGCGGTGGGTCAGTCATGGTGTGGGGTGGCATTTCTTTGTGGGGCCGCACAGCCCTCCATGTGCTCGCCAGAGGTAGCCTGACTGCCATTAGGTACCGAGATGAGATCCTCAGACCCCTTGTGAGACCATATGCTGACACATGCACATTTGTGGCCTGCTGGAGGTCATTTTGCAGGGCTCTGGCAGTGCACCTCCTTGCACAAAGGCGGAGGTAGCGGTCCTGCTGCTGGGTTGTTGCCCTCCTACGGTCTCCTCCACGTCTCCTGATGTACTGGCCTGTCTCCTGGTAGCGCCTCCATGCTCTGGACACTACGCTGACAGACACAGCAAGCCTTTTTGCCACAGCTCGCATTGATGTGCCATCCTGGATGAACTGCACTACCTGAGCCACTTGTGTGGGTTGTAGACTCCGTCTCATGCTACCACTAGAGTGAGAGCACCGCCAGCATTCAAAAGTGACCAAAACATCAGCCAGGAAGCATAGGAACTGAGAAGTTGTCTGTGGTCACCACCTGCAGAATCACTCCTTTTTTGGGGGTGTCTTGCTAATTGCCTATAATTTCCACCTTTTGTCTATTCCATTTGCACAACAGCATGTGAAATTTATTGTCAATCAGTGTTGCTTCCTAAGTGGACAGTTTGATTTCACAGAAGTGTGATTGACTTGGAGTTACATTGTGTTGTTTAAGTGTTCCCTTTATTTTTTTGAGCAGTGTATATATATATATATATAGTGTAATTCTTGTTTATTGATGCAGGGCTCATCTGTAAATGTCTCTGCTTAAATAAAGATGAAATAAATCCTTATCAAAACTTCAAATAAACGAAAAGCAACAATGATATTGGTGTTGCTTCTGATCAAGAATGATATTGGTGTTGCTTCTGATCAACAATGATATTGGTGTTGCTTCTGATCAACAAGGATATTGGTGTTGCTTCTGAGCAACAATGATATTGGTGTTGCTTCTGATCAACAAGGATATTGGTGTTGCTTCTGATCAACAAGGAATCGGTGAGACTTATAATAAAGAATCATCAGGCTATTCTACTGACTCAAATTATTGTAGTTGTCTTCCCTGTCTCTAAATCATATCATACAGAAAAAAAAAGGGAAAAAAATATCCTAAAGATCCTACCCAAAATATAAGCATGATTAAACTAAAGCCAACCCCTGTGGTTGTGTTAGAAAAGGCCTTGTGATGCTGAATAGACCATGAACCTGACCAGCTGTCCAATCCACTGATATGTGGACAAATGAAACAGTCTTTTCTTTAGGGGCAGTCAGGAGCAGGCTAGACAAAGGGTTAAAAGTGGAAAGGCCTTTTGAGAGATTCCTCTGTGTAACAGACCACACCACGGAACAATCACAGAGCAGAGCAGTGGTCTACACTGACAATGCATGTTCAATCATAGAACACAGAGGACCGACCGATCCTGCGTTTGTGTGTTTCCATCTTACTTTTCCTTGAAATTACACGGATTACCTCATTTGATTAGCTTTCAGATAGACTGTCCGTCACTACTTAATTGACCCTTAAAAGTTTTAAAACCAGTCTATAACTCCACAAGAAGCTTTTACCACTAATAAGGATACGCCTATCCACTCCCTGAAACACTGGACAACTTCTATTGGCATGGAAACTTCACTGAGGAAAGCTTTAGAGGACTGTGTGAGTCATTACAGTTGTTGTTGTTTGGCTCCCGAGTGGCGCAGCGGTCTAAGGCACTGCATCACTACAGTCCCTGGTTCGAATCCAGGCTGTATCACATCCGGCCATGATTGGGAGTCCCATAGGGCGGCGCACAATTGGCCCAGCGTCATTAGTGTTTGGCCGGGGTAGGCAGTCATTGTAAATAAGAATTTGTTCTTAACTGACTTGCCTTAGTTAAATAAAGGTTAAATGTACAAATAAAAAAAATAAAAAAATAGATTCCATTATAACCTTTCCACGTTGTTACCTCGAGCACCATACTTACTTGCGATAATCAGGCGGGATCTTTGGCTTAGAATGGCTCCATATTTGTTTTGGGAGAGGCACTGATAGAACCCTCCGTCCGACCCTTCTCCATCTCCCCTGACCTCCGGTATGTACAGTGAGCCGTTGGACAGGAACTGAAGCCGCTCGCTCTCCGCTAGCCTGACTCCATTCCTCAGCCATCTGATGACGATGGGAGGCTGTCCGTGGGCAACACAGTCCAGGACCACTGGATCCTTGGGTATCACTGTAATATCACTGGGCTCGATGATGAAGGAGAGTTCACTGAAACATAAAACACCTGGGAAGAGAAGGGGGGAATTAGTGAGATGGAAGGAGGGAAGAGGAGAGAGGCACGAAGGGGAAAGGGGTGGAAAGGAAGGATGGAGAGGAGTGCATTGATAAGCCAGGCCTGTCATGACGAAGGAGAACCTCTGTTCAGTAACGGACTTTGTGTAGAACTCTTGAAATTGATGTACACTTGTTTTTATTAGCCTGCTATGTATTCATTGCACCCTTGATTAGTATGGCATTACAGCAGTGCACTTTTTGTTTTGTTTTACAGCAACTTTCTGTAAACTATTCTAGGTATCATACTTACAGAATGTTTCTATTCCCATAGTCTATATATTCAATGTACTTGTCACCCATGAAAACTGTGTGATTGTTTGCATTCCTTCAATTAATAGCATAACACTGTGAGACATAAGACAATGAGTAGTCTACTTGACATATGAAGAGTGAGTTTGACCAGTGAAAACAGTGGTAATGATTATTTAAAATCAGGTACAGTGCATAGTCTAGTTATTGCTCAGGTTACTACAGTATTAATGTGACCTACAAGAGATACTACATTAAAATGTAAGTCAGTAAATTGTCAGTTTGAATTTGAAAACGTCAGTTAATTTGAAAAGAAGATGTGCGGTCGGCGTCAGCGGCAGAAATTAAGAACTGGACAGTAGCAAAAAAAATCGCAGTCACTCAAATCAGTCACTCATTTCCTCAAAAACTCTGGTTAATCATATAATTTTACACATACTATTAGCGTTGCTATTCTTTTATGTTAAAAACGATCAAATCAAATTAAATTAAATTGCATTTGTCACATGCGCCGAATACAACAGGTGAAAGACCTTACCGTGAAATGCTTACTTACAAGCCCTTGACCAACAATGCAGTTCAAGAAATAGAGTTAATTAAGAAAAATATTTACCCAATAAACTAAAGTAAAACGTGTATTTTTCTTTTTTAAATAACACAATAAAATAACAATAATGGGGCTATATACAGGGAGTACCGGACCGAGTCAATGTGTGGGGGTACAGGTTAGTCGAGGTAATTTGTACATGTAGGTAATTTAGGGGTAAAGTGACTAGATCATAAACAGAGAATAGTGCTTGTGCTTATTCTCGTGCGTGTCTTTGCCCGGTATAATATTGACCCATTGTGGTCACATTCTGTTGTCATCCAGTCTGGTACGGTCTATGGTCTGATATACAGTCTGTGTCACAAAGACTTTCAGTAGCTGGGAAACTACTACTGACTAACAAAAAATAAGATACAGCAAAAAAAAAAATGATTTACCTGATAGTGGAATAAACAAAACAAAAAACAGAAAACATTGCTGGTACAGTTTCCTTCTGAAAATCGCCATTTATCCAGATTGTTCTGTCATTCTATAAATGAGGATCGCTGTTCCCCATCATGCTACAAGCTTCCCTAAATTACGAATGACACGGGTGCAACCACACAACTCCTGAGTGGGGAAACGTCGAAGGACCCTCTCCCCCTGACCGCGCATGCGCTACCCGAGCCAAGCTTTCGTCGATGTTTGCTCTGTTGGTCTTGGAGCAGAGCAAATGTATGGTCTACTCTACAACTATAGAGAACAAGAAGCATCTCTCTCTTTCTCTGACAAAACACATAACACCTTTGATAAACAACTATCAACAAAGTGTGCAGGTTCCTTAGATAAAATGTCTGACAGTCTCTGAGCCCTACTCTTTCTTTGAGTATTCCTTCATATTTGGAGTAGGCTAGGCCTTCTCAGGACTGGAACCATAACACCATTATATTTGTTGACTTTGCACCACATTTTATACAGAAATTGCAGGAAACACAATATATTGGTTAGATTCTGTATTGGTTATTATTACCGAAGGCCATTGGATATTAAACTAGTGATCAGGTCCCTCCCTATATGAGGCAGCTGCTCTGTTTGAAGACAGCACTTGGTCATTATTAAGATATATTGATGGTAGCCAGTCAGCTGGCTTCCTACTGAATTCAGATATTGATCCAATAAACCTGTACCTAGAGAGGCGTGGCCTTTTGACAATGACCCTCCTCCCCTCCCCTCTGTTCCTAGACTCTCATTCAACAGCAATACTACTGAGAGCGATAGTAATGGCATCTTTTTGTAGAAACTAATTCCTCCATGGCTTGTTGGCCAAAGCCTATGTGGAAATTAATGTTTTTTTTGCAGTTTTGGGGGGGATGCTGAAAAATAAGGTCTGTGGTAAACACAGATTTAGGAGATCTTATATGTTTTGCTCTATGAGATAATCTTTATCAGCCAATTTAACTTTTTATACATTTTTAAGCATTTATGTTTATTATTTACTCTCCTTGAACTTCAGTAATGTATTATTTATTATTATTTATTTACTCTCCTTGAACTTCAGTAATGTATTATTTATTATTATTTATTTACTCTCCTTGAACTTCAGTAGTCATTTATTATTTATTAATTATTTATTTACTCTCCTTGAACTTCAGTAGTCATTTATTATTTATTTATTATTTATTTACTCTCCTTGAACCTCAGTAGTAATTTATTATTTATTTATTATTTATCTACTCTCCTTGAACTTCAGTAGTAATTTATTATTTATTTATTATTTATCTACTCTCCTTGAACTTCAGTAGTTATTTATTATTTATTTACCCTCCTTGAACTTCAGTAGTCATTTATTATTTATTTACTCTCCTTGAACTTCAGTAGTCATTTATTATTTATTAATTTACTCTCCTTGAACTTCAGTAGTCATTTATTATTTATTAATTTACTCTCCTTGAACTTCAGTAGTCATTTATTATTATTTATTATTTATTTACTCTCCTTGAACCTCAGTAGTCACATTTCCAAACAAATAAACTCGTTTTTTTTTTGTACAGTCAGTTTGAAAGATATACAATCACAATATAAATATACAACATAATATACTCACTTTCTGTACTGGAAACAATTAATAATTTGGTGATAATGTGTATAAACATAAACCACTCAACTAACTACTGTAACATTCATAAAATGAATGAATAAGGACACCTATCTCTTTCCATGCTCATATTCAATAATATGCAGTCCTGTGTGGCTCACTAGAAACGCCAGGGTTGTGGGTTCGATTCTCAAGGGGGACCAGTATTTTTTTTTTTTAAGTATGAAAATCTATGCACTCACTACTGTAAGTCACTGTGGATAAGAGCATCTGCTAAATGACTAATTTAAAAAAAAATCATAATTATCACAGAAGGCATATAAAGGTTTTATAATTCATAAATGTCATGTTAACTGACTGATATTATCTCATAGAACAAAACGTAAAAGATCTCCTAAGCCTTTCTAAACCTCAGACCTAATTTTCGACGTTTATCCCAAAACCCAATTCTTTCCCCATTCATTCTCCCCATAAGAGTGGCTGAACGAAACAGAGGTAACTCATTTTCGGGTTTTAGGACTACAAGCTGGAGAGTTCTGTGGGCTCCAGCTGTGAGGAGGAAATCAGACGTGCTGTTTGTCAGCCAAAAATCTCCTCTCTAAGGAAATAAAACTAGTGACTTAAATGGACTTAAATTGACTTTATATAACTATAGCATTAAATTCAACGTAATTATATATTGATTAGCGAGCTGAACATGGATTAATTTATCATTCCTGCCCCATTCCAGTCAGGATGAAGCTCAAGACCAATGTTCAGGATATAACGCTGTCCTATTCATTCATTTACCAATCCTCTGTGTCATTAAGTGTCTGGTAATGCAACTGGAATCCGATACAGGCCATCTGTTAAAGTTTAAATCGGCTCCTCAACCAAGTACACATCTACCCATCACTCGATGTATTAATGCTGTGTATAAATAGATAAAGGGCTATTTTACTGGAAAAACACATTTGTTCATATATTCAAAATAGTGAATTCTCCACCATCCTGTACTAACCGGTGGTGACTCATGTCTTCCAAATGGCATTCTGTGGAACTCAATAGAACTCAAAACAGCACTGTTTTGAAAACGACCTTTCTCTTTATCACCATTCTAATATAGTGCCTGCCACCATACAGCCCGAAAGACACTCTGTAGAACTCACATTCTTTATTTCTTCACGTCGTCGTTGATTAGAACACATACAGCCTAAACAACACTCACTGTGTGAAGGAGGGTAGCGCAGCAACAGGCCGGGCTCCTCACCCTCACGGCCAGGGTCAAGAGGTCAGGGTTCAGGCTGGGAGAGGTCATGGCCAATAGGAGTAAAGGTCATTAACATGTTATGAATATGGTCGAGGGCCTGGGAACGGAGAGACGTGACCAACAGACTTTGTTCTGATTGGTCAAGAGGCAGTGTGGGTGGAGTAGGGGAGGCCCCCTCCCCCCCAGTGACTCCAGGAGCCATTCGATGGGCTGAGGTGACCTCTAACCTTTTGGGGGTTGGGGGCTTGAGGTTGACACCCAGCTTTGCCATATTGTCAATGAAAAAGAACAAATCGGATAAAAGATCTATAAAGTAGGAGGGAGAAATGTTCAAGGCTTTGTAGTTGTGCCAGTTTCTGGTCATCATCAAAGGGGACACAGAGGACATGCTCAGTATGCTTTCATCAATAGTGTTGTCTCTGTAGGACAGTCTTTCAATCAGTATTATATGTTTGTGTTTGAAATAGAATACTGTGGATCTGTGTACATCAACTTTACCATTTCAAAAGGAAGCAAACATGATAAAGATCAAGATTCTTTAAAAAAAAGTTTATTGGCTTTTAAAACCACTTTAAAAATCTCACCAGTGAGTACTTTCCATTGAAAAAAAAGAAACATGAATGTTTTATTTTGCCATATTAACAAGCTACTGTACATATGACACAGTACACCAGACAACAACAGAGGGAGGGAGCTTCTTCTACTGGTAGGAATGAACAGGATAGTCAAACTGAGTTGGTACTGGCTCAGGGTCAGTCAGAACTAACAACGTACAGAGTCACTGCTTGATGGAACCATAGAATCATTAGTACTCATTCTAATTCTATAGTTGGAACTCCTGTACATCTAAAGATGGAGGAGAATTTTCCTTCATTCAAAGATTGAATTCAAATATCAGTGCCTTATAGTAGTAATGCCAAAAATCTAGATTTTTTTTTAAACAACGTATTTCTTTACAAATGCTACATTTAAAAAAAAGTATGTAAAAATAAAAACATATGTCAATCATTAACGAAACATAGCTCCATACACACAGAACAATATTAACTTATATTAAGTAAACAGCCCACAATGTAAAATAATGTAACTTACTGTAATTAAGTTAACTACAGTAACACTACCGGTCAGGTACACAGAACCCGCACAACCCACTGTAATTAAGTTAACTACAGTAGCACTGCCAGTCAGGTACTACAGTAGCATTGCCAGTCAGGTACACAGAGCCAGCCCTTACCACAGCAGACAGTGGTTACCTTAATAAGTATGCGTCCGAAAAGGCACCCTATTCCCTATATAGTGCACTACTACAGTTCTGACCAGGTAAAAAGTAGTGCACTATATAGGGAATAGGGTGCCATATTGGAGGCACCTAACAATACAAAGTAGTAGGAAAGAAATCATGAACACATGCACGCCTACGTATTAAAGTCATTTTTTAACATAATGAAACAGGTAGGTTTTTAAACGTTTTTTCTTTAAATCATTTTAAACATTTTATTTTTCCTTAACGCTTAGATTATATTCTCGTGGATGAGAATGAGTAAATCTCACTGAGATCATTATTAATGCACATTTTTTTGCTACATGACAATTATAGTAGTCATTTTCTACATGACAATTCTTTTTCGATCATAAAAAATATTTTTTTGTTGTTGTGTTTTTTGTTGTTGTTGCGGGCCTTCATTTCGTCATTCCCTCGTGACATTTGTCCATTATAAGGTTTGTGACAAAGCCATGTTTCATATCATACAAATTTAGTGCAATAAAAAGTGAACCTACAAAGTTTGTTTGTTGAAAACATGAACACAATGTCTATAGAATCGATGATGTTACAGAAATGTATGCAACCAGCTAATATATATATCATATAACTCTTGATTTTTTTTCTTTTTCTTATCAATAAACCATGCTATTGTTCTCGCTCAGAGCACATCAGAGACCTATTATTATTATTATTATTATAACAATTACCTTTAAAAGGAAAGTCTAAACACATCAGCAAACCAGAGACCAAACAGACAGCATTACTTTTACAAATACATCGAGGAGCCAGAAATGCAACATACACAACACACACAAGTCTCTATTATCTTGACTAATATACATTTAGCTTTTTTTCTTCTCCTTTAATGGCACATAGACTTTACTTAGCTAGAATGATGGCCATAATATAGTAGTCTTTTTTTCTTTCTTGATACATTACATTTCTATGTATCCTATCCTATTTACAAATTAATGGAGCTTTAATTTTGACTATGACTTTTACCACAATAACAATAGCCAAAATTCAAGCAAATCATCCTATTATAATCACATAGCTGGCTGGCTAGCAGTGATGGTTTCAACAACATGCTGTCTGGCCCAGTGTTGCCTAAGCAACAACAAGGACCTCTACCATTTCATATACATTTACATACTGTCTGGCCCAGTGTTTCCTTAGCAACAACAAGCACCTCCACCATTTCATATACGTTTACATGCTGTCTGGCCCAGTGTTGCCTAAGCAACAACAAGGACCTCCACCATTTCATATACGTTTACATGCTGTCTGGCCCAGTGTTTCCTTAGCAACAACAAGGACCTCCACCATTTCATATACGTTTACATGCTGTCTGGCCCAGTGTTTCCTTAGCAACAACAAGGACCTCCACCATTTCATATACGTTTACATGCTGTCTGGCCCAGTGTTTCCTTAGCAACATGCTGTACATGGATTTTCGATGCTTCTCCTCTTTTCTTTTCTCCCCCCCAAAATGAAACAAAACTTCGTACAATTATACAGTGTGTTCCAAATGGCACCCTAAAATGGCACCCTATTCTCTAAATAGTGCACTACTTTAGACCAAGGTCCTATGTGTCCTGGTCAAAATCAAGTGCACTATATAGAGTGCCATTAAGGACGTACACCAAGTTATATCTGTTTCTTTTCACTGATAACATAAGTCTCTAGGAGTGCATGGATGATTACAAATCCCATGTATAACAACCTCCTACGATATTACAACTTCTAACGTAAAATTAGGTTATTTTTAAACAACTGCTGTTCTTTGGTATGGAAATAAGGCTGGATCTCCGGGAAAGACAATCACGATTCGTTTTGTATCTAGATCTTAAGTTGACATCATCAAACTCCAGAAACCAAATCTATGCAACTATCTTCGCAGCCTGTTACCTTCAATGACATATTTAGCCATCGCCATACCATTTATATAACTATGTGTCCCAAATGGCACCCTATTCCCTATGTAGTGCACTACTTTAGACCATGGCCCATAGCCAAATGGCACCCTATTCCCTATGTAGTGCACTACTTTTGGACCAGGGCCCTGATCAAAAGTAGTGCACTATAAAGGGAATACGGTGCTATTTGGGACGTGGCCAATATTTTTCAAGCCTGTGAGAAACACACCATGGCCACTAAAACGTGTGTCTGCCTGTTCCGACATTATTCTCCATCTACAACTGATACTAAGTAAGGGCACACTCAGTGTGGTTTGTTTTATACAGTATGGATGCATTAAGTGACCCTGCAAATAAAAAAGGAACCATAAGAAATAGTATTGAAAACATTATCAGAGTTTAAACAGCTGCCTTGATATGAATGGTGAAGCTCTGGATGGTTCTAGATCTAGAATCTGTTTGGTTCTAGAATCGCTTCTAGAATGTGCAGATTCTATGTACTACTATACTATTATATACAGTCTGTCTGTAAAGATGGTGTAAGGCCTTGGACTTTGGAAATAAGGCAGCCAAGTTTGTTGTTGCTTCCCTTCCTAGGAGTGACATATTTTTTCTTCCCCAGATAGACTACCAGCACTAGCAAATCATCTAATCTTCCTCCCATTTCCACATATTGAACGGTACAAGTAGCATAGGCTTTGAGATTTAAGATTTCACTGTGGGATAACGCTGTTCAGATATGAACCAGTACAATTGATTTGGTATAATGATAATGTATGATGAAGATAATGTCTTGAATTCAGCACCTGGTAGCTCCCAGATGGTCGCTACCCATTTAGTATTTGGATATGGCAGGCAATGTAATGCGCATGTCATTAAGTTGCCTACTAAGTCCAATATTGTATTTTTCGGTTTGGATTCACTTTTGAAACGCACTCTTCTAAAAAAGGATAACAACATCCTACAGAAAACATTTTTTGGTGAAGTTCATTTTTGATTGTGTGTTTGTGTGATTATGTGTGATAAGTGTGATTGTGTGTGTGTCAGAGTGTATTAGGTGATGTATTAGGTGATTTCAGAACATATTGCATTGTTGAATGAGTAGACAATAAAATGTAAGATATGGTTTAACTTTGTGGTATTCATCATACCTTGAGAAATGTATCCCTTTCAACAAGTCTGCCACTGAAATGCCTACGCGGGCCCTGGCCAAAAGGCAGGCCCTGGCCAAAAGTAGTGTACTATGTAGGGAATAAGCTATCATTTTCAGATGCAGCCCATTGTCTCACGGAATGCTTTAAAATACCTTCTAATACTTGAAATGCACTCATTTTTGAT
The DNA here is from genome assembly GCF_045679555.1 of Salvelinus alpinus. NCBI lineage: Eukaryota > Metazoa > Chordata > Actinopteri > Salmoniformes > Salmonidae > Salvelinus > Salvelinus alpinus. Next base: position 9,087,107 of record NC_092091.1, read on the forward strand.
TTCATTGGAAGGTGAAATTAAGCGGTACTGTGATTCCGGTAACAACAAAAACAGTGCTGCTATAGAGAGGTTAGGCTAACAGTGGGAGAGGTTAGGCTAACAGTGGGAGAGGTTAGGCTAACAGTGCTATAAAGCAACGTATCAGTTGGATTGGTTAGGCTGGCACTTTTCACTGGACAAATGGCCAAGAGTCCAGAAGTTTTTTCCCCAACAAACAGTAATAAAAAACAGATATACAGAGCATTCGGAAAGTATTCAGATCCCTTGACCTTTTCCACATTACATTACAGCCTTACTCTAAAATGGATTCAATAAAAAAATGTCCTCATCAATCTACACACAATACCTCATAATGACATCACAATACCTCATACTGACATCACAATACCTCATAATGACAAAGCAGAAACAGGTCGTTGTTTTTTGTGTGCAAATTTATAAAATAAATAAAACAGCAATACCTTATTTACATAAGTATTTAAGACCCTTTGCTATGAGACTCAAAATTTAGTTCAGGTGCATCCTGTTTCCATTGATCATCCTTGAGATGTTTCTACAACTTGATTGGAGTCCACCTGTGGTAAATTCAATTGATTGGACATGATTTGGAAAGGCACACACCTCTCTATATAAGGTCCCACAGTTCACAGTGCGTGTCAGAGCAAAAACCAAGCCATTAGGTATAAAGAATTGTCCGTAGAGCTCCGATACAGGATTGTGTCGAGGCACAGGATCTGGGGAAGCGTACCAAAACATTTCTGCGCATCGAAGGTCCCCAAGAACACAGTGGCCTCCCATCATTCTTAAATGGAAGAAGTTTGGAACCACCAATACTCTTTCTAGAGCTGGCCACCTGGCCAAACTGAGAAATTGGGGGAGAAGGGCCTTGGTCAGGGAGGTGACCAAGAACCTGATGGTCACTCCGACAGAGCTCCAGAGTTTCTCTGTGGAGATGGGAGAACCTTCCAGAAGGACAACCTTCTCTGCAGCACTCCACCAATCAGGCCTTTATGGTACTGTAGAGTGGCCAGACGGAAGCCACTCCTCAGTAAAAGGCAAATAACAGCCCGCTTGGAGTTTGCCAAAAGGCACCTAAAGGACGCAGACCATGAAAAATAAGATTCTATGGTCTGATGAAACCAAGATTGAACTCTTTGGCCTGAATGCCAAGCGTCACGTCTGGAGGAAACCTGGCACCATCTCTGTGGTGAAGCATGAAGCATGGTGCTGGCAGCATCATGCTGTGGGACGTATTTCAGCGGCAGGGACTGGGAGACTAGTCAGGGTTGAGGGAAAGATGAACAGAGCAAAGTACAGAGAGATCCTTGATGAAAACCTGCTCCAGAGCGATCAGGACCTCAGACTGGGGCGAAGGTCCACCTTCCTATAGGACAACAACCCAAAGCACACAGCCAAGACAACGCAGGAGTAGCTTCGGGACAAGTCTGTGAATGTCCTTGAGTGGCCCAGCCAGAGCTTGGAATTAAACTCGAGAGAACATCTCTGGAGAGACCTGAAAATAGCTGTGCAGCAACACTCCCCATCCAGCCTGACAGAGCTTGAGAGGATCTGCTGAGAAGAATGGGAGAAACTCCCCAAATACAGGTGTGCCAAACTTGTAGTGTCATAACCAAGAAGACTTGAGGCTGTAATCGCTGCCAAAGGTGCTTCAACAAAGTACTGAGTAAAGAGTCTGAATACTTATGTAAATGTAATATTTCGGTATTTAAAAAATAATAATTTTGCAAACATTTCTAAAAACCTGTTTTTTCTTTGTCATTATGGGGTATTGTGTGTAAATTGATGAGGGAAAAAAACGATTTAATCCATTTTAGAATAAGAATGTAACGTAACAAAATGTGTAAAAAGTGAAGGGGTCTGAATATTATCCCAAATGCACTGTATACAAATTACTCACAGTTCAAAACAAAAGACAACAAAACAAAAACAGAAACCATAAATACTTATTTAAAAATACCGGTTCGCATTTGAATTGGCATCCTATTCCCTATATAGTGCACTTCGTTTGACCAGGCCCTATGGACCCTGATGAAAAGTAGTGCACTATGTAGGGAATAAGCATCCATTTGGGATGCAGTCAATAACAACATTAGCCCAACATCTCTACGGTAGTAGGCTGGTCTTTGCTCTCTAGCCAGTCGAACGAGGAGTTCACAGTATCACTACATATCTGCTGAAACAGAGGATCGTTCTTCAGCTCTTCCAGTGTGGCGTCTTCGTACTGTTCTTGCTGCTGATTGGACGGATTGAACAGGAGGTTGGCGTCCAGTGTGTTCAGGTCAGTGATGCTGTTGGAGAGGTCGGAGGTCAACCTGATGTCATTGGTGAAGTCGGACACCACGGCGGCGTTAAGCTCTGACGCCACCTGACCGACCAGTTGAGAGCTGGGGTTGAGGCCTTCAGCGTCAACGTTGAGGCCGTCATCACCTAACAGGTCTTTAACAGTGTTGTTGAAGTCTAGCTGTTGCTGGGCGTCGTCCTCCTGCTGCTGCTGGGTGGGGGTGGGCTGGAGGAGTACCTGGGACTGGGGCTGGAGAAGCTGGAGCCCGCCCTGGAGCTGGGGATGGGGACTCTGGAGCAGTCTAGCCTGGGATTGGAGCTGGGTCTGGAGTTGTCCAGAGTCTCCCTGAAGCTCTTGGAGGCCCTGGATCTGCTGGAGCTCCAGGTCCACGTTCTCACCAGGACCTGATTGTGCTTGGTTGTCTCCAGAGGAGAAGCTCATCCCCTCCCCGCCTCCTCCAGCGCTGGTGAGGTAGCCCCCATGCTGCTGGAGGTCGAAGGAGGCAGGGCTGGAGCTGACGGTCTGCAGCTGAAGGTGGGATTGGTGGGTGTTACCTCCTCCCCTTCCGGTTGTGAAGCTCCCATTGGTGGCCTGGCTCTGAGACTGGGTCTCCAGCATCTGGGTGAGGTTCATGCGGGCAGTGTAGTTGGAGGGGAAGTTGTTGATGCCCAGGCCCCTGACTGTGTCGTCCACGTCAGAGTCCATCTTACTCAGGAGGACGTTGGTGATCTTAGTGGCATTACTCTGGATGGCCTGCATCTCTACAGGAAGTAGCTCCATCTCCACAACGCTCTGCATCATGATGTTTAAGGGCACCGATTGGCTGCGCTGGGCCATGCTGTGGAGGTTACTGCCCACCGATTGGCTGTTGGACAGGAAGCTGAGTATCTCGGAGGAGGTCATGGGGGAGCTGAAAGGGGAGACTACCAATTGAGTGGTTGTGCCAGTGCCGGGGGTTGTGCCGGTACCGCTGAAGGTCCTCTGGCGCACGGCGGGGCTGACGCTACGGCAACGGAACGTTCCGCCGCCTGACGACGAGGCTCCGCCCTTGTTGTCTAAAGGGGCGGGCACAGCAAAGCTCTCATCCTGTTTGGTTGGAGTGTTGGTGGGCGTGGTCGACACGCTGGTCATCTGCTGTTGCACCGGGGAGATGGGAGAGAAGTGTTCGCCATCCTGCAGTCTGGACTGAGACTGGAAAGACTGGCCACTGTGGCCCGGAACAGCGAAGGCGTGTGGCTTACGGAAATGGTCATCCACTAGATCCTGGTAACTAGGCAGGAGTCCACCAAGGCTGTGGTTAGAGATGGATAACCCAGACCCTGGCCCTGCTCCGACTCCTCCAGTAGCTTCAGTACCACTACTGTTGTAGCGGTTGTTGATCCACTCCAGTTTAGCCTTATCTGGGTGCGTGGCCATGGGTCTCTGCATGGGCTTGATGGGACTGGAGGAGACAGACACCACGGAGGCATCGTGGTAACCCCCTGCCATGCTGGAGTTGATAGGCGTGAAGGCAAACGGGTTCCTGCACTCCACAGGGCTGGGCGGGATGCCGCTAGAACAGTTAGACAGAGCGCTTATAGGGGTGTGTCGGCCTCCTAGAGGGACCTCCACGGGCGTGATAGGGGCCATGCTGTGATGGCAACAGGGGCTCTCTCTGGTCAGCCCGTGCCCACCGAGAGTCATCTCGGTGGGGGTCGGGGTTGGAGTCGGTGTGGGAGTCGGGGTGGGAGTCTGGATGGGGGTTGTGCTGCTATGGGCAGACTGGTAGAAAGAGGAGCTACCCCCCTGGTGGTGGGTGTTGAGGATGGACCCCTGGGGGCCCCCAGGCTGGCCCTGGAGAGAGATATTATCCACACAGCTACTGAACAGCGGCTGCAGGCCCTTCAGCTTCATCTGTTCTTCCATCTGAACCAATTCCTCTACTATGCTGTCCTGGGTCATATCATCATCGTTAAATGAGAAGTAGTCCATGGTGGAGCCGTGCTGGGAGGCTGAGGAGGCAAAGTCCACCATCTCCTGGTGAAGGCCAGATAACTGATCAGAGGAGTCTGAGGTCTGGGACATGATGTTTGGGAGTTGGTGTTGGTTCATGGTGGAGCCCAGGGCCTGCTGCTTGGTGTGGTCTGCTGGTATCTAGAATTGAAAATAGCAGAATAGAACTTTATTGACCATCAGAGGAGGGACAATGTTTCATTGACATTACCCTACAAGGATTTTTTTATTTCACCTTTATTTAACCAGGTAGGCTAGTTATTTCACCTTTATTTAACCAGGTAGACTAGTTATTTCACCTTTATTTAACCAGGTAGGCTAGTTGAGAACAAGTTCTCATTTACAACTGCGAACTGGCCAAGATAAAGCAAAAGCAGTGCGATCACAAACAACAACACAGAGTTACACATGGAATAAACAAACATACAGTCAATAACGCAATAGAAAAAAAGTATATATACAGTGTGTGTTCAAATGAGGTAGGCAAGAGGATGATTAAAAAGGGTACATTACATTTTAATCAGTAAGGTGTCCTCTGTTAAAATATTGTGGAATGACATAACTTTTCTAAACTCTTATCTATTTAAAACAGTTAGCACTATACATAGACATAGAGGGACACACATATAAACTGTGTTGGAATACTCATACTAACCGCAATAACCGTACTATTTGTGACATACATTAGAGTATGTAGTATGCTTATTGGTCAAAGTATGGATAGAGATAGAGTTAGTATGCCAAAAGTCCCCGGATGTCTTACTACATTCACCAAAATACGAAGTATACAAGCAGTGGACAGTATTTCCGTGCTTTTAGGGCCCATAATGCAATTCTTCATAAAATGGGCGTGGCTTCAAAATGTTTTCAAATTTGAAGAAAATGGCGGAAAATATGCAGACTGACGAGAGCGGATACAAATTCATTGCTTTAAATATTTATGACAAATGTTAAGAAAATGTTGAGCAATGTAATAAAGTAACGACTTTTCAAATAAGTTATGTTGGCTGACAATTTGTTAGCTATGCTAGTCTTACGAATCGCATATCATTACAGTAGTATGTACCGGTATGTTAACTAGCTACCTAACGTTAGTTGGCTACTAAGGGTCTAAGGGTGTGTTCGTAAATTCAGGGTGCGTTAGTAAAATCAAAGCTTTGTCAGATTGTCCGTTCGTAAATTCAAAGCGTTTCGCTCAAGGAGTGCTCACGCTGGACGCTCTGGCCGAGGAGTAGGGTTGATCCGAGCGTTCTGACCTCACAACGGCAGTCAAGCACCCAAGCTAACTGTACAACGTTGGCTAGCATGCTAGCTTCTTCCAGACACAAATGAGAGAACACTTCTCTCTGACCATTTAACTCACCCTAGCAGAGCTGGTTAGGCTGTTTTCATGTTATCCAGAGCGTTGGTGACTGTAACTGTGCTGCTGGAAACAATTTAATTATGCTTTTTTGCAAACGTTTACTGACACCAGCCATATTCAACGGGTGTTGAGTGTTTGTAAATTTGTTTGTAAAGTTATTCTGCACTTTGGCACACTCGGACGAGAGTGCGCTGAAATCGGAGTAGATAGCCAGAGTTAATTTACAAACGCAACCTATTGACTTGATTGTTCAAGTCATTCTTAGCTTTGCGGTAGCTTAGTGTTATAGTCATTGTGCGTTCTTAATGGACATCTTTAATGAAGTCGTAAAATATCTAGCTAATAATTTGTTATGCTAGCAAGAAGTTGCATAGCAACAGCATTAACTTCCGGTAGACAGGCGAAGCGCTAGAATGCTCAACTGAAAGGATACCGTTGGTTTACAGTATACTAATAGTATGTAGTACACAGTATGGGTATTCGAACACAACTTTAGACTCACATTCTGACTGAAGGTCTGTTTCTGCAGCTCTTCCGCATTCCCCGCAGCTGACTCCTCCCACATTGTGCTCTTTATGTCCCCCATCACAGAGACAGAGGCCTCAGATTGACGCTGTGCTCCTACCGCCATCACAGAGACAGAGGCCTCAGAGTGTTGCTGTGCTCCTACCGCCATCGCAGAGACAGAGGCCTCAGAGTGTTGCTGTGCTCCTTCCGCCATCGCAGAGACAGAGGCCTCAGATTGATGCTGTGCTCCTACTGCCATCACAGAGACAGAAGCCTCAGAGTGTTGCTGCTGCTCAGACACTGTGGTGGTGGTGCTATCAGGGGCTGCAGTGCTGCTGGTGTGACTGCTGACAGTGCTTAGTGTTAGTCCTCGAGAGGACGGGTCTTCGCGTTTCACTACCAGCAACGAGGAGACCTGGGGCTTCACACTGACAACAGCCTGAGAGGAAGAGAGGGAGAGGGAGGAGATCTCTGCGTTCGTGACAGGCGAGTCGGACAGCGCCAGGATCTTCGTGGGCACTAGGTGTTGTTTCACCGTCACTCGACAGGGGGCGCTCTCAGGTCTGGCAGGAGTGCCAGGTCTAGCTGGGACCCATGGTTTGGGGTCAAAGGTCACACTCAAAGGCTGCTGGGAGATGAAGACGCGCTTCACAGGAATGACGTGGGAGGAATCCAGCCCGGGGCCGGCCCGCTTCCTGGGGTTCTTGGCCCCGTACGAGGAGTCTTTAGGGGACAATAAGGTAACAGCCGACGAGCCATTGGACGAGGAGGATATTCCGCTGACGCTAGGAGCATTTTGATTGGCCGAGGGAGCAACGGTCAGATACAAAGGACTTTCTTGGTGACAGGTGGTGGCGATGATGCTCTTATTGCTGTCCTGCTGAGGCCCCGCCCACTTGATCGCTGCATTGGTGGCAGCAGCTGGAGGAGAGGTGGAGGAGAATGAGACGCTTTTGGTCCTGTCGGTCACTCTGTCAGGTCCTGGTGAGCATTTGACCATAAGCGAGGGTTCGCTGGCCGCCCGGTACTTGGTGGCTCTCTCTGGACCCTTGGCCCCACAGGGGGACTGCTTTATGGTGCTCCGTTTATCAGAGTTACAGCCCGGGTTATTATCAGTGATGATGGCCTCAGGGGCCACTGTGGGAATAGGGGTGGAGGGTGGGGCGCCAGGCCATGCTGCAGGGGACTGGGGGGTGGCTGGGGCTGGGGGGCCTCCCTGGCTCTGTCCATGTTGCTGGACCTCCTCTAGGGCGGCGATGGTGGTAAAGGTGGTGGTGGTGGTGGTGGTTCCCACCCCGGCCGAAGCTGGCCTGAGGACCATACTGTTACTGCTGGTACTGAGAGTGTTGCTAGGGGCCAGAGAGATGGCGGTCATCTTGACAACGTGGTGGGTCTTGATGGGGCTGTTGGTGATGAGCAGGGTGGGAGGCGAACGCAGGGTGATGGCCCCTGTGGCTGAGGGCTTGGGGAGGATCTGGGGGTACCTGTGGTTCCAGGAGATGGAAATAGATTAACACAAACTACAGATTTCGTGTTAATTAATGTCTATTAGACAGTGTCAATTTAACCAGCAGAACAATAACGCATTACCCTAAACCTTACCTTAACCCCGCTGAAACTACACCCAACGTAACCCTTGTTCCTGAACCTTAACCTCACTTAATTTGACCTCTATGCCTAACCTTAGGTTTTTGGTTCTGACGGTGGAGTTTATACTTCCTTATTGTGGTTGTTACCTGTGCCTGGCCAGGCGGTCGCCAACGGGGCTGGCTGAGATGTTTTGGGGCGTCTTCGGGGACTGCCTGTGGGTCAGAGACTGGGTGTGGGTGACCACCTGGAAGTTGACCGTTGGCAGGACCTTCCCCTCGGCGGATCCCACCGGGCTAGGGGAAGTCATCAGCTGCCTGCTCCTCTGGACCTGCAGGGGGGGGGACAACGGACACGGTGGAACATGTCCGATTAGGAATTATGACTATTAGCATTAAACGCGAAAAACACTTATCTGGTTTATTTCTGTGGAATTTTTTGACTATGTAGTGTATTTAACCTTTATTTAACGAGGCAAGTCAGTTAAGAACACATTCTTATTTACAATGACGGCCTACACTGGCCAAATCTGGACGAACCATTATCAATCTTGTCTGATCTGTGTGCGTACATTACATTTACATTTAAGTCATTTAGCAGACGCTCTTATCCAGAGCGACTTACAAATTGGTGAATTCACCTTATGATATCCAGTGGAACAACCACTTTACAATAGTGCATCTAACTCTTTTAAGGGGGAGGGGGGGGTTAGGAGGATTACTTTATCCTATCCTAGGTATTCCTTAAAGAGGTGGGGTTTCAGGTGTCTCCGGAAGGTGGTGATTGACTCCGCTGACCTGGCGTCGTGAGGAAGTTTGTTCCACCATTGGGGTGCCAGAGCAGCGAACAGTTTTGACTGGGCTGAGCGGGAACTGTACTTCCTCAGAGGTAGGGAGGCGAGCAGGCCAGGTACAGTTGAAGTCGGAAGTTTACATACACTCAGTTGACTGTGCCTTTAAACAGCTTGAAAAAATTCCAAATGATGTCATGGCTTTAGAAGCTTCTGATAGGGTAATTGACATCATTTGAGTCAATTGGAGGTGTACCTGTGGATGTATTTCAAGGCCTACCTTCAAACTCAGTGCCTCTTTGCTTGACATCATGGGAAAATCTAAAGAAATCAGCCAAGACCTCAGAAAAAAAAGTATAGACCTCCACAAGTCTGGTTCATCCTTGGGAGCAATTTCCAAACGCCTGAAGGTACCACTTTCATCTGTACAAACAATAGTATGCAAGTATAAACACCATGGGACCACGCAGCCGTCATACCGCTCAGGAAGGAGACGCGTTCTGTCTCCTAGAGATTATCTTACTTTGGTGCAAAAAGTGCAAATCAATCCCAGAACAACAGCAAAGGACCTTGTGAAGATGCTGGAGGAAACAGGCACAAAAGTATCTATATCCACAGTAAAACGAGCCCTATATCGACATAACCTGAAAGGCCACTCAGCAAGGAAGAAGCCACTGCTCCAAAACCGCCATAAAAAAGCCAGACTACGGTTTGCAACTGCACATGGGGACAAAGATCATACTTTTTGGAGAAATGTCCTCTGGTCTGATGAAATAAAAATTGAACTGTTTGGCCATAATTACCATCTTTATGTTTGGAGGAGAAAGGGGGATGCTTGCAAGGCGAAGAACACCATCCCAACCGTAAAGCACGGGGGTGGCAGCATCATGTTGTGGAGGTGCTTTGCTGCAGGAGGGACTGGTGCACTTCACAAAATAGATGGCATCATGAGAAAGGAAAATCATGTGGCTATATTGAAGCAACATCTCAAGACATCAGTCAGGAAGTTAAAAGCTTGGTTTGCAAATTAGTCTTCCAAATGGACAATGACCCCAAGCATACTTCCAAAGTTGTGGCAAAATTGCTTAAGGACAATAAAGTCAAGGTATTGGAGTGGCCATCACAAACCCCTGACCTCAAACCTATAAAAAATGTGTGGGCAGAACTGAAAAAGCGTGTGCGAGCAAGGATGCCTACAAACCTGACTTACACCAGCTCTGTCAGGGGGAATGGGCCAAAATGCACCCCTTATGTGGGAAGCTTGTGGAAGGCTACCCGAAACATTTGACCCAAGTTAAACAATTTAAAGGCAATGCTACCAAATACTAATTGAGTGTATGTAAACTTCTGACCCACTGAGAATGTGATAAAAGAAATTAACGCTGAAATAAATAATTCTCTACTATCATTTCACATTCTTTAAAATAAAGTGGTGATTCTAACTGACTTAAGACAGGGCATTTTTACTAGGATTAAATGTCAGGAATTGTGAAAAACTGAGTTTAAATGTATTTGGCTAAGGTGTATGTAAACTTCCGACTTCAACTGTGTGTGTGTGTGTGTGTGTGTGTGTGTGTGTGTGTGTGTGTGTGTGTGTGTGTGTGTGTGTGTGTGTGTGTGTGTGTGTGTGTGTGTTAATAACCCCTTCTTACCGTGATGGGACTGGAGACAGCTGCCACCACTATGCCAATGGTAGGTTGTGGTGAGAGGAGAGCAGGACTTCCACAGGGGATAGCTGGCCCTGGGGTGCTGGCCTCGGCCCTCCTGGCCTGGTTCTGTCCCTGGGCCTCTCCAGGCAGGGGGGACTGGAGCTTCTGCTCCTGCTGTTTCTTCTGGATCTTCCTCTGGAGCTGTTGCTTGGCGTCCACCGAGGGAGAGGCCAGCGTCTTCACCGGCTGGAAGGACGAGGCCTCGGACGTGGGCACGAACGCAGAGGTTGGCGTGGGCGTCTTCAGACCTGATGAGACATACAGATGAGAAGTAACCAATACTTTTCAGAGTCAACACACCTGAGAGTTTAAAACGTTTTTTGAATCTTCAGAACTAGCGTCTTCAACTAGAGCTTGATACATGAGCAAGACAGTTGAGCCCTCTTTGTTGACAGTTGAGCCCCCTGTCAACAGACAGCTGAGCCCCCTGTTGACAGGTGACAACCCCGTTGACAGTTGAGCCCCATTGACTGAGGTCATCCTTACCACCATCCCCATTAGCCATGCCTACCTGTGGGAGTCCCAGTCATGACGGTGAGGGCAGCCATGGACTTGGTTCCTATGTAGTGACTGTTGAGCAGGAAGCGGGCCAGGTCCTCCACGGCATCAAACTGTCTGCTGAGGACCTTCTGAGCCCACTCACACACCAGGCCACAGGCCGCTGAGCGCATCTCATCCTCTGCACTGGGAGACTGGCCAGACGACGGCTCCATTAACTCACACTGGGGGTAGATGAGGGAAGAGGGTTAGTAGGGAAGAGGTCCTTCAGATCTGATATCCTGTCTGGAGTTAGGGTGGATCTACTTGTGTCAATTCCATTTAAATTCAGATCTAAACTGAAATTCCAACTCCAATTTTCATAAACTTGTTTATCAATTAGATTTGGAATTGTAATATCGGTTTACTTCCTGAATTGACTGAATTGAAATGGAACTGACCCCAACCCTGATGAAATGGAACTGACCCCAACCCTGATGAAATGGAAATGACCCCAACCATGATGAAATGGAACTGACCCCAACCCTGATGAAATGGAACTGACCCCAACCCTGATGAAATGGAAATGACCCCAACCCTGATGAAATGGAACTGACCCCAACCCTGATGAAATGGAACTGACCCCAACCCTGATGAAATGGAACTGACCCCAACCCTGATGAAATGGAACTGACCCCAACCCTGATGAAATGGAACTGACCCCAACCCTGATGAAATGGAAATGACCCCAACCCTGATGAAATGGAACTGACCCCAACCCTGAAATCTACATGTACTTACTCTGAAATGATTATGGCCACTTCCTGGCTAAAAGAAAAAGACATCATGTAAACTTACCCCGTCGTCTGATTTTTGTAAGTCCAAGTTGGGCAGAGAAGGCATGTGAACAAAAGCTTTCTTCCTCAGTCCACTATAACAGTATTTAGATTTGCCTCTCATGCCCAGGCGGCGAGCCTTCATGTTGGGAAAGACATTCTTCATGATCTTTCCAAAGTCTGCAGCGCTCAGTGGGTGGTAGGCAAGACTGTCACAGTAGCTCCTGAAACACATTCACAACATGATAAACATGCATTATGACAATACAATCTGTAGTACAGGAGGCTGACGGCACCTTAATTAGGGAGGACGGGCTCGTGGTAATGGCTGGAGTGGAGTCAGTGGAATGGTATCAAACACATGGTTTCCAGGTGTTTGATGCCATTCCATTGGCTCCGTTCCAGACATTATTATGAGCCGTCCTCCACTAATAGGTGTCATTCCTAGCCACTGTATTTCTGCCTCTGCACTGCTGATGTGAAAAGGGCTTTATAAAATACATTTGATTGATCTGAACACTTAACAGAAAGAAACACACTAAAGTTTGATGATTCTTTAGTGAATAATATGTAAACAAATCCCCCTTTCCCTTAACAGTAGTTAACTGCTACTACGAACAACTACTACTAACTACAGCTGCTACCTCTAACTACTACTACTACTGCTACTAATACTACTGCTACTACTAACATTACCTACTATTAACTACTACTACTACAAACATTACCTACTACTAACTACTACTGCTGCCACAAGTGCTGCTACCGCTACTACTACTGCTGCTGCTACTACTACTAACATTACCTACTACTAAGTACTACTGCTGCTACAACTGCTAATACCGCTACTACTACTGCTGCTACTAATACTGCTACTACTACTAACATTACCTACTACTAACTACTACTGCTGCTACAACTGCTAATACCGCTACTAATACTACTGCTACTAATACTACTACTGCTGTTCCCGCTACTACTACTGCTGCTACTAATACTACCACTGCTGCTACCGCTACTACTACTGCTGCTACTAATACTGCTACTACTACTACTATTACCACTACTACTACTGCTACTACTAATGCTACTGTTACTAATACTACTGCTACTACTACTACTGCTGCTAATGCTTCTAATGCTACTACTACTACTGTTACTAATGCTAATGCTACTAATACTACTGCTACTACTAATGCTACTGCTATTACTACTACTAGTACTAATGCTACTGCTACTAATACTACTGCTACTAATGCTACTGCTACTAATACTAATACTGCTACTACTGCTGCTAATGCTTCTAATGCTACTACTACTATGGTTACTACTGCTAATGCTACTACTACTAATGTGACTGCTACTAATACTACTGCTACTGCTACTACCGCTACTACTACTGCTGCTACTACTGCTACTGCTACTGCTACTAATACTACTACTAATACTACTACTGCTGCTAATGCTACTACTACTACTGTTACTACTGCTACTACTACTAATGCTACTACTACTACTACTGCTTCTACTACTACCGCTGCTACTAATACTACCACTGCTGCTACCGCTACGACTACTACTAATACTACTACTGCTACTAATACAACTACTGCTGCTACCGTTACTACTACTGCTACTACTAATGCTACTGCTACTAATACTACTACTGCTGCTAATGCTACTACTACTATGGTTACTACTGCTAATGCTACTGCTACTAATACCACTGCTACTAATACTACTGCTACTAATACTACTAATGCTACTACTACTATTAGTACTGCTACTACTAGTACTAATGCGAATGCTACTACTTCTACTACTACTGCTGCTACTAATACTACCACTGCTGCTACTACTGCTTCTACTAATACTACTACTGCCGCTACCGCTACTACTTCTACTACTACTACTACAGCTACTACTACAGCTACTACTACTACTACTACTGCTACTACTACTGCTGCTACTACTACTCCAACTAATACTACTACTGCTGCTAATGCTACTACTGCTGCTAATGCTACTAATGCTACTACTACTGCTGCTGCTACTACTGCTGCTAATGCTACTTATACTACTACTGCTACTAATGCTACTGCTACTACTACTGCTGCTACTAATACTGCTGCTACTACTTCTACTAATGCTACTGCTACCACTGCTACTAATACTACTGCTACTAATACTACTACTGCTACTACTAATACTAGTACTGCTTCTACTAATACTACTACTACTTCTACTCATGCTACTGCTACCACTGCTACTAATACTACTACCACTGCTACTAATACTACTACTGCTGCTGCTACTACTGCTACTAATGCTACTGCTACTAATACTACTACTGCTGCTACTGCTACTATTAATAATACGACTGCTGCTGTTACTAATGCTACTAATACTACTGTTGCTGCTAATGCTGCTGCTGCTACTACTAATACCACAACCACTACTACTAAAAGTACTACTACTACTACTACTACATTTTTACATGTTTTTTTTTTTTTAAAACACATTCACAACATGATAAACATGCATTATGACAATACAATCTGTAGTACAGGAGGCTGACGGCACCTTAATTAGGGAGGACGGGCTCGTGGTAATGGCTGGAGTGGAGTCAGTGGAATGGTATCAAACACATGGTTTCCAGGTGTTTGATGCCATTCCATTGGCTCCGTTCCAGACATTATTATGAGCCGTCCTCCACTAATAGGTGTCATTCCTAGCCACTGTATTTCTGCTACTACTACTAATGCTGCTGCTACTACTACTACCGCTACTACTACCACTACTAATACTCCACTCAAGGGCTGCTTTCCCAGACACAGTTTAAACCTAGTCTAGAAAGCACTTTAATGGAAATTCTGTACTGAGAACACAAGTAGGGTTGCAAAATTCCCGTAAATTTCCCCAAATTCCCAGGTTTTCCAGAAATCCTAGTTGGAGGATTCAGGATGACCTGCTTATTGTCTTTTGACTCGAGGAATCTTTTCAACCCTATGTACAGGTCATACTCACTTGTATTCGTCGTACACCTCTTGCTTTGGCAGTGATGTCTCAGGGTGCTCCTCTAGGTGATTCCGGATCCAGTTGAAAGCGTACATCTGCTGTGTTCGGCTGGACGACATGCCACTCTGGTCACTGAAACGGTTAAATTTACAACAACACAAACAGGTTAGTGGCAAAACAATATTCAAACTGATACTTTTTCTTGTGATGTGTTTGACCAGACAAGGCAGTGTGTAAAAAAAAAAAAAAAAAAACAGTCTCCGATTTTATATATCGATTTCTTGCAATAAATAGTGTGTGTGTGTAATGTAGTAAGTACCATAGTCCAGGAGTGGAGGCTCTCTGAATCTCAGTCCTAGTGATGTTGCAGTGTTGGAGGGTTGAGGTGACGGGTAGATAGACAAGAGATTTAAAAAATAATAATAATAATAATAATTAAGGACACAGAAAACTGGGTATAATAGCAAATCAATCATTATACTAGTATCGCTTCATTAATGATACAAATAAACAATTATGTCAACGGACATTAGCATAAGATCACAAGACCGAGACCGAAGTGGTGAATTTTGATGCAAAAGGAATTGGAGACAGTTTCTTTTCAAATGCACCGAAATATGAATACAGCTTGTGATCAAAAAACAGCTGAGGTAAAATTATATTATCAGGCCACCGAAAAAGATGTAATCCAAGACAAATTGAAAGCCGTCGCGAGCACCACAATCAGCACAGCAATAATAATAATAAACGACAATGAGATACAGAATACTTAGAAAGTATTCACACCCCTTGACTTTTTCCACATTTTGTTGTGTTACAGCCTGAATTTAAAATGGATTACATTTAGATTTTGTGTCATTGGCCTACACTCAATACCCCATAATGTGAAAGTGGAATTATCTTTTTAGACATTTTTACAAATTAATTAAAAATGAAAAGCTGAAATATCTTGAGTCAACATGTATTCAATCCCTTTATTATGCCAAGCTCAGGAGTAAAAATTTGCTGAACAAGTCACAAAAGTTGCATGGACTCATGATTTTTGAATGACTACCTCATCTTTGTACCCCACACATACAATTATCTGAAAGGTCCTTCAGTCGAGCAGTGAAAACACAGATTCAACGACAAAGACTATGGAGGTTATCCAATGCCTCGCAAAGAAGGGCATCTATTGGTAGATGGATAAAAATGTAAAAAGCAGACATTGAATATCCCTTTGAGGATGGTGAAGGTACTAATTACACTTTGGATGGTGTATCAATACACCCAATCACTACAAAGATACAGGCATCCTTCCTAACTCAGTTGCCAGAGAGGAAGGAAACCGCTCAGGGATTTCACCATGAGGCCAATGGTGATTTTAAAACAGTTAAGAGTTTAATGGCTGTGATAGGAGAAAACTGAGGATGGATCAACAACATTGTAGTTACTCCACAATACTAACCTAAATGACAGAGTGAAAATAAGGAAGCCTGTACAGAATACAAATATTCCAACACATGCATCCTGTTTGCAATAAGGCACTGAAGGAAAAACTGCAAAAAATGTGGCAAAGAAATTAACTTTATGTCCTGAATACAAAGCGTTATGTTTGAGGCAAATCCAACACAACACATCACTGAGTACCACTCTTCATATTTTCAAGCACGGTGGTGGCTGCATCATGTTATGGGTATGCTTTTCATCGGCAAGGACTAGGAAGGTTTTTGCTTCTACAAAGAATTCACTCAGGGGTGTGAATTTAGATATTTCTGTATTTCATTTTCAAAAATTGTGTTTTCACTGTCATTATGAGGTATTGTGCTGTAGGTGGGTGAGAGAGGGGGGGAAAAAATCATCAATTTTGAATTCAAGCTGTAACACAACAAAATGTGGAATAAGTGAAAGGGTTATGAATACTTTCTGAAGGCCACTGTATATCTGTCGCTTGGTGTAATATTTTATGTATTTTAAATTATCAAATCAAATACAACTAAATGAGAGAAAAGGGGAAGACGTTACCTTTTATCAATGCCATTGTTGGGACCAGAAGGCAACTTAAGGTAGAGGTAGAGTTTCTCGATGTCTGTAAACTTCTCAACATCTTGCTGTAAAATGTAAAGAGCGAGGTATAAGATAGAGAGGGGGAAACAAAACATGTTTTGATGGACAGACATAGTATATCTCTGTGACCATGGGAACCAATCTGCTTCTCTGTCATTACCACAGTTAGTTACAGTGAGGGAAAAAAGTATTTGATCCCCTGCTGATTTTGTACGTTTGCCCACTGACAAAGAAATGATCAGTCTATAATTTTAATGGTAGGTTTATTTGAACAGTGAGAGACAGAATATCAACAAAAAAATCCAGAAAAACGCATGTCAAAAATGTTATGAATTGATTTGCATTTTAATGAGGGAAATAAGTATTTGACCCCTCTGCAAAACATGACTTAGTACTTGGTGGCAAAACCCTTGTTGGCAATCACAGAGGTCAGACGTTTCTTGTAGTTGGCCACCAGGTTTGCACACATCTCAGGAGGGATTTTGTCCCACTCCTCTTTGCAGATCTTCTTCAAGTCATTAAGATTTCGAGGCTGACGTTTGGCAACTCGAACCTTCAGCTCCCTACACAGATTTTCTATGGGATTAAGGTCTGGAGACTGGCTAGGTCACTCCAGGACCTTAATGTGCTTCTTCTTGAGCCACTCCTTTGTTGCCTTGGCCGTGTGTTTTGGGTCATTGTCATGCTGGAATACCCATCCACGACCCATTTTCAATACCCTGGCTGAGGGAAGGAGGTTTTCACCCAAGATTTGACGGTACATGGCCCCGTCCATCGTCCCTTTGATGCGGTGAAGTTGTCCTGTCCCTTTAGCAGAAAAACACCCCCAAAGCATAATGTTTCCACCTCCATGTTTGACGGTGGGGATGGTTTCTTGGGGTCATAGGCAGCATTCCTCCTCCTCCAAACACGGCAAGTTGGGTTGATGCCAAAGAACTCCATTTTGGTCTCATCTGACCACAACACGTTCACCCAGTTGTCCTCTGAATCATTCAGATGTTCATTGGCAAACTTCAGACGGGCATGTATATGTGCTTTCTTGAGCAGGGGGACCTTGCGGGCGCTGCAGGATTTCAGTCCTTCACGGCATAGTGTGTTACCAATTGTTTTCTTGATGACTATGGTCCCAGCTGCCTTGAGATCATTGACAAGATCCTCCTGTGTAGTTCTGGGCTGATTCCTCACCGTTCTCATGATCATTGCAACTCCACGAGGTGAGATCTTGCATGGAGCCCTAGGCCAAGGGAGTTTGACAGTTGTTTTGTGTTTCTTCCATTTGCGAATAATCGCACCAACTGTTGTCACCTTCTCACCAAGCTGCTTGGCAATGGTCTTGTAGCCCATTCCAGCCTTGTGTAGGTCTACAATCTTGTCCCTGACATCCTTGGAGAGCTCTTTGGTCTTGGCCATGGTGGAGAGTTTGGAATCTGATTGATTGATTGCTTCTGTGGACAGGTATCTTTTATACAGGTAAGAAACTGAGATTAGGAGCACTCCCTTTAAGAGTGTGCTCCTAATCTCCGTTCGTTACCTGTATGAAAGACACCTGGGAGCCAGAAATCTTTCTGATTGAGAGGGGGTCAAATACTTATTTCCCTCATTAAAATGCAAATCAATTTATAACATTTTTGACATGCATTTTTCTGGATATTTTTGTTGGTATTCTGTCTCTCACTGTTCAAATAAACCTACCATTAAAATTATAGACTGATAATTTTTTTGTCAGTGGGCAAACGTACAAAATCAGCAGGGGATCAAATACTTTTTTCCCTCACTGTACCTACCTTAGTTGAATGTACCTGATTGTAGCCAAGTTGCTCTGGATAAGAGTGCTTCCTAATGACTCAAATGTAATGTAAATGTAGCCTAGATATTATGATAATCAACAAAAAAAACACTATGCATGTTGTATATAGAGGTGTTGTCAGTGTGCACACAGACAGCATGTCTTTGATTTCCACATCACAACAGACTCCACCCCAGCTCCTTTTCAATAGGCTTCTGAGAATGGAATTCATCTCACCTCTTCCTTTTCTATTCGCCTCTTTGTTGTTAGGGGAACGCATACTTATGAACGAGGTGAGAGTTGTCAGCCAATCAGCGGAGAATATATATATATTTTTTTTTACTGGACTCCACCACTACCAGCATGCCGTGTGCTTGTTAGCTACCGCCTGGCACTGTCTTTTCTAACGATATAGGCTAGCTATAGTCTGCTTTCATTCTGTTATGATTGACACAAGTAGGTCTAAGCTTACATATTAATTGGGTCCTCCTTATATGAGTTAGGTTTATTACCAGGGTCGTGTTCGTTATATAAGGCAAAAAAAGAAGAAAACGGACTGAAACAGGGAGGAACTGGACATAAAGTCAAATTACCCATAATACCTAGCGGTCAAACAAAGAAATGGTTCCAATAGTTTTTCCCATAGAGAATTTTAGAAACACTTAAAATAAGGGCTATGTTTCATGTAGGCTTACTCTTGCGTGACGTTTTGATAACGTGTAAATGTCTCTAGGAAAAGGTGACTTTTATCAATATATTTTCCTGTATTTACCCCCCCAAAAATGCTAATTAGCTGATAATGTGGCAATGACTAAAGAACTACAAATGCCATGATCTGGACGAGACAGCTGAATCGAGGCAAAGGGAAGAACCTCTGGATGAACTATTTTAGCTAAATTTAGTAATTAATAAATTGGCAAAACTCCTTTACACGGATAATTCTGCGAACTGTCTTGTGCAAGTTTTAAATTGACACAACACCTGTTAGCAAAGATGTCAGCTAGAGATGACGTGCAGGAGCTTGCAGGGATTTGTAGTCTTGCATGATGTCTACCTTGATGCTAATTTGCATTTTCGAATCTGTGAGTAAATAGAGCCGAATATATTGATAAAAGTTACCTTGTCCTAGATAGATTTAGATGTTTATCAAAACGCCCTGCCAGGATTAGCCTACACGAACACGGCCCTTATTTTAAGTGTTTCTAAAATCCGCTACGGGAAAAATGAACGATTGGAACCATTTCCCTGTTTGACCGCTAGGTATTATGGGTATTATGACACACTTCCACTGTGGGGCTCTATAAGGTCCAATAAGAACAGATTGTTTTTAAATTCCGTTTTTTTTTCTTTCGCTACAGTGTGCCATAATGAACACAACCCAGGTTTAGACTGCATGACGACATCAGTCCAGCGCTAGAACAGACAGACAGACAGACACTCTGTCATGCTCTCAATGTTGACAGACAAGGTAGCTACATTGTAATAAAGCCAGTGATCCCTTCAGGGTTGGGGTCAATTCCATTTCAATTCCAGTGAATCCAGAAAGTAAACAAAATTCCAATACAAAATTGTCCTTATTGAAAAGCATTGAAGAGAATTGGAATTTCAGTGTACTTTCTGAATTGGAATTTAAATGGAATTGACCCCAACCCTGGATAGCTTATAAGGCTTATGAAGCCTTATGACACTATGAAGGTTCATACATGCTTATACCCAGTTATAAAGCAGCTTTTAAATAAAGTGTTACTGAAAGACAGTCGTTGCCCTAGTCATATCTGAGCCATATTCTTCACAAACTCACGAGGAAGTCAAAGCGATTGCTAAATTGGTGCACACCGGCACATGAGCACCTTTAACTAAAAGCTAAACTGTTGTTTTTCACGCTGCATCAAAGCCGATATATTAATAACAACTCTACTCACCAATATGTTGTCCACTTTTGATTGTACAGATTTGCTACAATGAGAGAGAGAAAGCGAGAAAGAAAGGGAGATATTGACAGGGGAACAAGACAGCAGCATAACATGTTCTCAAAAGCCTTCAATCTCACAGAAAACATTTGTGTATGCATCTCAAATTGATCTCTTTCCCCCATGGCCTACCTACAACCTATGCACCCGTGTTGAACTGATAGGTGCTAGGGCTGGGCGGTATACCATATGTTACAATATACCGGTATTGATGCACGGACCGGTTTGGGTTTTTACTTTACCTTCTATAACTGTATTTGAATGTTTTGGTTTGTTAAATGTCATATGCCATGTGTAACATATATATATTTTTGTTTACACCGTTACTTGAGTCATCCCTCTCCGTTCTCTCTCTCTATCCATGCCGCTTTCCACACAGACCTAGCCCCGTCCCCCGCCACTCAAGCAGCGCATTTGTTGTTGCTTGACCACGAGACACTTGCGTTCAGTCTGCATGGGCAATGCAGCACATGCAACGATGTTGATGGCAACGATGCTGCTTCCACTTTACTTCTTAATATAAATCCACAAGCGTTCTATAATTACACTATTAGTTTGTGTTTCTTACATCTGCAAACAGCTAGCTTGTCTTTTCTTAGCAAGTTTTAGCTAAATCGTGTTAGCCGCTAATCGTTAGTTAGCTGGCTAGCTAGCTAATAAAATATACTGAGTCAGGGCAAACGTAGCTAGCTAATACAGCCTGATACCAGTGATGTTGTAGGCCTAAATCAGAATGTTGTTTGTGCAACAGTATCTTCTAAATCAAAGAGTTATAGGCAAAGCATGAATATGTTGGCTACATGATGAAACATTTAATGTAGCCAAAGATTATAAGGTCCCCTAGGGAACACTGACCAACACTTTGATTCCTGCCCTGTAAAATGGCATTTTCATTCGTTGTCATGTCAAATGCTGTATTCAAAGTGCCCACTATAATTTATATCTATATTTTACCCCCTTTTTCTCTGCAATTTCGTGATATTTAATTGGTAGTTAGTCTTGTCCCATCGATGCAACTCCCATTCGGACTTGGGAGAGGCAAAGGTCGAGAGCCATGCGTCGTCCGAAATGCGACCCTGCCAAGCCGCACTGCTTCTTGACACACTGCCCCCTTAACCCGGAAGCCAGCCGCACCAATGTGTCAGAGTAAACACCGTACAGCTGGTGACTGATGTCAGCGTGTATGTGCCCGGCCCACCACAAGGAGTCACTAGAGCACGATGGGACAAGGACATCCCGGCCGGCCAAACCATCCCCTAACCCGGACGACGCTGGGCCAGTTGCCTCATGGGTCTCCCGGTAGCGTCACAACCTGGGATCGAACACGGGTCTGTAGTGACTCCTCAAACACTGCGATGCAGTGCCTTAGACCGCTGCGCCACTCGGGAGACCCTTATTATTTATATTCTAACTATAAAATTAGAATAAACATTATATTTCTAACTGTTCACCCAAATGTTCAGATCCAAATCGCAATTGCAACATTTTGTTAAAAATAAGGCCTTGATTTTTTATGCCCATATCGTGCAGCCCTACGTGGCAGTGTGGAAATGATCCCAAAATGAGTGCAGCAACGCAAAAAAATTATGGAAATGCGGGAAATTATTTTAGGTTGAAGTCGAATTGAACAGTATAAACCAATCAGAATGGAGAAAGACCCATTGAAATCACTTATAATGTATGTGATGTCACACTAGGATCACTCACTACTCATAAAGCATATTTAGAACTTTTTATTTTTCAAAAAAGCATCATACCGTCAAAAATGTTAAACATACCTTGATATGATATTTTCGGCATATCACCCAGCCCTAACAGGTGCAATGTGGTGAATATTCCACCTTGCCATGGTAGATTTAAATCATATAAAATTATTTCAGATCTCTACAATGCAGTGCATTTGGGTCTAGGAATTATATTTTTTGACAGGTCTCATCACCAATAATATGGAACAGTACATGTTATACACAAACACTGTATTTAATGACATTATGGATAATTTGTGTCAGGGACCTACCTAGCTATAGCTGACTAATCATACTTGCAAATGTATGACTATTGTTGATAATAGACGAGTGTCAGTGCATAGGACTCAGGTGTCATTGGGCCTCCTTTGGCTATGCATACATAATTATAACTATGTAGCTATCTGATGATGTAGCTAGCAGGCTACAGAGCTTGTGTAGAGACAGTTAAGAGCAATAGCTTTTTCAATATGTCTGGTAAATTGTCTAGCAAGCTTGGCTAATTAGCTAGCAGCAATTATTTCACAGCCAGCCCCAGCAACAAGGACAGAAAACCAATATTAGCTAGCTAGCGAACCTAAACTCAATTAATATTCTACTACTAGCTAACGTTAGCTACTTAAATACACACCAATGTAGTTAGCTATTAGCTAGCTACATATTGATTAGCTAACGAATCGAAGACCTAAACGAGAAGGCGTGAGTTAAGGTAGAAGACAGGCGAGACCCCGAGCTGTCATCATTTTGTAGCTGTGCAGCACCGTAGCTAATTTATAAACTAGCCAAGTGGAGTGTGTGTGTGTATTGACCATTGAATGCATAAATATATATCTTACCAAATTGAATTCTTTATTTTGTACTGCAACGCATTGGCCTCGGGGCCCTGTAGTCCTGGTACTAACGTTGGAAGAGAGCCCAATCCCGAGTTGGGCTTCAGCTGACCAGGTTGTTGTTGTTCATCATCATCGGCCATCACGATGATATTCTCGTTGAGCGGAGATGGGTTGGTCGGGGTCTAACAAATAGGCCTCATCCTGTTTATACCTTGATATAGCGTTGGTTCCCCGGCTGTGGCAGTGCATGCATGACGCCAGAGCGGAGTACCCACCGTTTGATGATGAGGATCGTATGAGCTAGGTCAACCTACTGTATCGACGATAGACCATGACGGTTAAGACTATGACTTGCCTGCACTTGACATTTTATTAAAGAAAACAAACGGCATGCGGGAATACAAAAAGCATTATTTCGCAGAGAGAGGCTGGGCACTGCTGCAAACGGCGAGCACGCCTGCTGCAGGCTACGGAAGGCAATGCTGCTTGCAGGCTGTAGATGCGCACGCGCAATCACATTGATGGAATGTAAATTAAGCTTAGATACAGTATTAATGTTTCCATGTCAAAATGATGATAATAATAACAACAATAGTGTAATAAGAGTGTAGCAACAGTGTAATAGCAGTATATTAGTAACTAACATAATAACGCTATTTACAGTATTTGAACAGTCAGCTCCAGTTGAGACCGATAACTTACGAAAAAATAAACTGATCCAGCAGTTTCCGAAATGGTTTCATAATATAATGATATCAATTATTGAATGTAAAAACAATGTAGGTTATTCTTGCAAAAAATATAATACATGTTCACTGTAATTCATAATGTATCACACTGTGACTAGATAGTCAGTACATACAGAACATTCCCGGAAAAGTATTCAGACCCCTTGACTTTTTCCAAAATGTTGTTACGTTACAGCCTTATTCTAAAATTGATTAAGTTAAATGTGTTCCTCATCAATATACCCACAATACACCATAATGACAAAGCAAAAACAGTTTTTTAGACATTTTTGCAAATGTATTAAAAAAACAACAACAGAAAAAACTTATTTACATAAGTATTAAGACCCTTTGCTTTGAGACTCTAAATTGAGCTCAGGTGCTTCCTGTTTCCATTGATCATCCTTGAGATGTTTCTACAACTTGATTGGAGTCCACCTGTGGTAAATGCAATTGATTGGACATGATTTGGAAAGGCACACACCTGTCTATTTAAGGTCCCACAGTTGACAGTCAATCGAATCTGGTATCAGGATAAAATGTGATTCAAAGTCACCGAATATACTATAAGTATTTTTATTTAACATAAGCGATAAATGGTAAACGCAATTTTCTTATATACGGGTTCACTGTATCACCACGCAGGGTAAAGCAGAGAACTGACTGAAATAGTACAGACATCTTCTTTTATACTGTGACAGATGTAGTTCCAACTTTAGAGTTGGCCTGTCACAGTAGAGGCTTAGTGTGGTTTAAACTTGCTAGCCTATCGGTGGTGCCCAGGCTGGTCCCAGCCTCACAGCACACAGGATCCAGATATCCGGAAGTGTTTGTTGTGAAGTTTGAGCTAAGTTGTCGGTGGCTACA
Organism: Salvelinus alpinus; assembly: GCF_045679555.1. Taxonomy (NCBI): domain Eukaryota; kingdom Metazoa; phylum Chordata; class Actinopteri; order Salmoniformes; family Salmonidae; genus Salvelinus; species Salvelinus alpinus. The sequence goes on from NC_092091.1 coordinate 9,111,663, forward strand.
CTGCTCAGTTCCTGTTTTCTTGTTACTCAGCATTTTTCCATCTTGTCTCAACCTTCTGGTTAGCACAGTCGACACCCTAGATTAACAACAGCTTTTCTGCAGTCACGCTATGTTTTGTGATTAACATGTCCTATTTCTATAAGGCATATATTTTTGTTAAAAAGAGAACAAAACCATCCTTCACACAGTGCATGTCTGAGCAAAAATCAAGCCATGAGGTCGAAGGAATTGTCCGTAGATCAGTTACAGAGGTACAGATCTGGGGAAGGGTACCAAAACATTTCTGCATCATTGAAAGTCCCCAAGAACACCGTGGCCTCTGTCATTCTTAAATGGAAGATCTTTGGAACCACCAAGACTCTTCCTAGAGCTGGCCGCCCGGCCAAACTGAGAGAAGGGCCACCAAGAACCCGATGGTCACTCTGACAGAGCTCCAGAGTTTCTCTGTGGAGATGGAGGAACCTTCCAGAAGGACAACCATCTCTGCAGCACTCCACCAATCAGGCCTTTATGGTAGAGTGGCCAGACGGAAGCCACTCCTCAGTAAAAGGCACATGACAACCCACTTGGTGTTTGCCAAAAGCCACCTGAAGACTCAGACCATGAGAAACAAGATTCTCTGGTCTGATGAAACCAAGAGTGAATTCTTTGGCCTGAATGCAAAGCGTCACGTCTGGAGGAAACCTGGCACCATCCCTACGGTGAAGCATGGTGGTGATAGCATCGTGCTGTGGGGATGTTTTTCAAGGCAGGGACTAGGTATACTAGTCAGGATCGAGGGAAAGATGAACAGATTTGTTCCAAGCTTGTGCTGTCATACCCAAGAAGACTAGAGGCTGTAATCGCTGCCAAAGGTGCTTCAACAAAGTACTGAGTAAAGGGTCTAAATACTTATGTAAAATATATATATAATATCTAAAAACCTGTTTTTGCTTTGTCATTATGGGTTATTGTGTGTATATTGATGAGGGAAATAAAAAATGTAATCCATCTTAGAATTCGACTGACAAAATGTGGAAAGAGTCTAGGGATATGAATACTTTCCAAATGCACTGTATCTAGCCTGGGCTAATCACATATTTTACTTGTGTAATACTACCACTGTTTTGTCAATACTGGTGTTGCAGTTTTTACCTACATGTAGTCATCTAGTCATGCTCATTTAGGTCCAGTAGGGGGCACTCTTCCCTCAAATTAGACCCACAATGCCCCCAAAGGGCAGGGATGGGAGACATTGACATTGCACTGCGTAGCCGTAGGATGACTATGTGGTCACTAAAGATTCAAAGGCACTTATCTCAAGAGCATGGTTGTCATGGCGATATTCCTCAACTGACCCTCATACAATCATGGCCACCTAAGACAAATGTCTCATTCATTCATTCCCTCTCATCTCCCCTTATCCCCCAGGTTGTTTATGTAAATGAGAATATCCCTATGTTTTTTTTTTTTTTAGCCACCCGTTGCTTGAATGAGAGTTACATTTATTTATATAAATTCTCCCAAAATGTTGTTTTCTTGTTGGTTTCTCACACTATTTATTTCCGTCTCCCTGTCCCTTCACGGCTATTCTATATGAATTTACTTCCCTGTCAATCTTCTGTCATTTCTCATCTAAATCCAGCAGAGAGTTTAATCTGAGCAGTCCTTTAGTACTCTAGGTTATTTTGTCTTGTGACTTTCCAGAATCATCTCCCTCAATTGCATGTTCCCATTCATTAACAGAGGTTCTTCAGTAGTTTTGTATACTTCTTAGCCAGCAGTTATGGAAGTAGTGCTTACGAGTTAAAAGTGGTCCCCGAAAATTACGTCACATACACTACATTACCAAAACTGCATGTTGAACATCTCATTCCAAAATCATGGGCATGAATGTGGAGTTGGTCCCACCTTTGCTGCTGTAACAGCATCCACTCTTCTGGGAAGGCTTTCCACTAGATGTTGGAACAATGCTGCAGGGACTTGCTTCCATTCAGCCACAAGTGATGAGGTCGGGCACTGATGTTGGGCGATTCGGCCTGGCTCGCAGTCAGCGTCCAAATTCATCCCAAAGGTGTTCAATGGGTCTGAGGTCAGGGCTCTGTGCAGGCCAGTCAAGTTTTTCCACACCGATCTCGACAAACAATTTCTGTATGGACATTGCTTTGTGCACAGGAGCATTGTCATGCTGAAACAGGAAAGGGCCTTCCCCAAACTGTTGCCACAAAGTTGGAAGCACAGAGTCGTCTGGAATGTCATTGTATGCTGTAGCATTAAGATTTCCCTTCACTGGAACTAAGGGGCCTAGCCCAAACCAAGAAAATCAGACAGACCATTATTTCTCCTCCGCCAAACTGTACAGGGCACTATGCATTGGGGCAGGTAGTGTTCTCCTGGCATCCGCCAAGGTTCATTCGTCAGACTGCCAGATGTTGAAGCGTGATTCATCACACCAGAGAGCTGGTTTCCACTGCTCCAGAGTCCAATGGTGGCAAGCTTTACACCACTCCAGCCGACGCTTGGCATTGCACATGGTGATCTTAGGCTTGTGTGCGGCTGCTCGACCATGAATCTCCCGACGTACAGTTATTGTGCTGTCATGGCTTCCAGAGGAGGTTTGGAACTCGGTAGTGAGTGTTGCAAACAAAGACAGACAAATTTTATGCGCTACGTGCTTCAGCACTCGGCAGTCCCGTTCTGTGAGCTTGTGTGGCCTACCACTTTGCAGATGAGCCATTGTTGCTCTGAGACGTATCCACTTCACAATAACAGCACTTACAGTTGACTGGGGCAGCTCTAGCAGGGTAGAAATTTGACAAACTGACTTGTTGGAAATGTGGCATCCTATGACGGTGCCACGTTGAAAGCCACATATCTCTTCAGTAAGGCCATTCTACTCCCAATGTTTCCCTATGGAGATTGCATGATTGTGTGCTCGATTTTATACATGTGGCTGAAATAGCCGAATCCACTAATTTGAAGGGGTGTCCACATACTTTTGTATCTATAGTGTATGTACTGTGTTTGGTAGTAGTGAACTACATGTAGTTTAACTAGTAATTCAACTACATTTTGCAGTAGCTTGGTGGTAGTTGAACTAAATCCAGATCTAGGTAGTGATTTCAGTAATTAATAACTGTTTTACCATGTAGCGGTGCAGCTAACTACTGGAACTACACACTACTGTTTTACCATGTAGCGGTGCAGCTAACTACTGGAACTACACACTACTGTTTTACCATGTAGCGGTGCAGCTAACTACTGGAACTACACATTATTGTTTTACCATGTAGCGGTGTAGCTAACTACTGGAACTACACATTATTGTTTTACCATGTAGCGGTGTAGCTAACTACTGGAACTACACACTACTGTTTTACCATGTAGCGGTGTAACTAACTACTGGAAGTACACACTACTGTTTTACCATGTAGCGGTGCAGCTAACTACTGGAACTACACACTACTGTTTACCATCAGACCTGCCAAATTCTCACTTTTTCTGTTAAATACATTACATTACTTAACATCTGACCATGTTAAGCTTCCCCAAACAAGCTTCCCAAAAACTGCCTTTGTGCAGATATGTGCATTAGGTCATTTCTCGCTCTCTCTCTCGCTCTCTCTCTCTCTCGTTCTGCTATGCATCTGACTAGCTGACATGGCGAGACACTTTGTCAGTCAGTACCTCTGATAATCCCATACAGTAAACTACATAATATCCTTAAAAGATCAATCAACTATTTATGAATAGTGTGTACATAGTGAAGGGTTTGTTTGCAATAAATTAGTCAAACCAAAAGCTTCCCTTGACTTGGAAGAGTTCCAGTTTTGGGATTTTGTATTTATTAAGGATCCCCACTACTCTTCCTGGGGTCCAGCAACATTAAGGCAGTTATATACAATGAAATATATTACATTTCATAACATTTTTCACAACACATGAAATGTGTTCCCTCAGGCCGCTACTCTACTACCACATATCTACAACACAAATTCCATGTGTATCGTGTGTGTCTTATCATGTGTGTCTGTGCCTCTGTGTGTCTCTTCATATTCCCGCTGTTCCATAAGGTGTATTTTTATCTTTTTTTTTTTTATCTGATTCTACTGCTTGTATCAGTAACCTGAAGTGGAAAAGAGATCCATGTAGCCATGGCTATATGTAATACTGTGCGCCTCCCATAGTATGTTCTTGACTTGGGGATTGTGAAGAGACTTTTGGTGGCATGTCTTGTGTGGTATGCATGGGTGTCTGAGCTGTGTGCTAGTAGTTTAGACAGACATCTCTGTGCATTCGGCATGTCAACACTTCTTACAAAAACAAGTAGTGATGAAGTCAGCCTCTCTTCCACTTTGAGCGATGAGAGATTTAGGGTGCATATTATTAATGCTTGCTCTCTCCGTGTGCATTTAAGGGCCAGCCTTGCTGCCCTGTTCTGAGCTAAATGTAATTTTCCGAGGTCTCTCTTTGTAGCACCTGACCACATGACTGAACAGTAGTCCAGGTGCAACAAAACTAGGGCCTGTAGGACCTGCCTTGTTGATAGTGCTGTTAAGAAGGTAGAGCAGTGCTTTATTATGGACAGACTTCTCCCCATCTTAGCGTCTGTTGTATCAACATTTTTTGACGATGACAGTTTACAATCCAGGGTTACTCCAAGCAGTTTAATCACCTAAACGTGCTCAATTTCCACATTATTTATTACAAGATTTAGTTGAGGTTTAGGGTTTAGTGAATGATTTGTCCCAAATTCAATGCTTTTTTTCTTCTTTTTTTTAACATATTTAGGGATACGTTATTCCTTGCCACTGAAACTATCTGCAGCTGTTTGTTAAGTGTTGCAGTGATTTCACTCGCTGTAGTAGCTGATGTGTATAGTGTTGAGTCATCTGCATACATAGACACACTGGCTTTACTCAAGGCCAGTGGCATGTCATCAGTAACGATTGAATAAAGGAAGGGGCCTTTATTCAGCTGCCCTGGGGAATTCCTGACTCTACCTGGATTATGTTGGAGAGGCTTTCATTAAAGAACACCCTCTGTGTTCTGTTAGACAGAACTCTTTATACACAATATAGCAAGGGGTGTGTAACGCCTGTCGTCGGAAAGAGTGGATCAAAAAACACTCGAACAAAGTAACAAAACGAAAGCAAACAGTTCTGTCAGGTAACAGAGACTAAACAGAAAATAACTACCCACAAACCCAGGTGGAAAAAAGGCTACCTAAGTATGATTCCCAATCAGAGACAACGATAGACAGCTGCCTAAACATAGAAATAAAGAAATTAGAATGACCACCCTAGTAACACCCTGGCATAACCAAATTAGAGAATAAAAGCCTCTCTATGGCCAGGGCGTGACAGGGTGTAAAGCCATAACACATACGTTTTTTCAGCAGCAGACTGTGATCGATAATGTCTAAAGCCGCACTGAAGTCTAACAAAACAGCTCCCACAATCTTTTTATCATACATTTCTCTCAGCCAATCATCAGTAATTTGTGTAAGTGCCGTGCTTGTTGAATGTCCTTCCCTATAAACGTGCTGAAAGTCTGTTTTCAATTTGTTAACAGTAAAATAGCATTGTATCCGGTCAAACATTTTTTTCTCTCCAAACGTTTACTAAGGGTTGGTAACTGGCTGATTGGTCGGCTATTTGAGCCAGGAAAGGGGGCTTTACTATTCTTGGGTAGCGGAATTACTTTTGCTTCCCTCCAGGCCTGAGGGCACACACTTTCTAGTAGGCATAGATTGACAATATAGCAAATAGGAGTGTCAATATCGTCCGCTATTATCCTCAGTAATTTTCCATCCAAGTTGTCAGACCCCAGTGGCTTGTCATTTTTGATAGACAACAATAATTGTTTCACCTCTTCCATACTCACTTTACGGAATAAAAAAATTACAATGCTTGTCTTTCATCATTTGATCAGTTATACTTCGATGTGTAGTATCAGCGTTTGTTTTTGGCATACCATGCCTAAGTTTCCTAATCTTGTCAATGAAAAAGTAATTAAAGTAATTGGCAATATCAGTGGGTTTTATGATGAATGAGCCATCTGATTCAATGAATGGTGGAGCTGAGTTTGCCTTTTTGCCCAAAATGTCATTTAAGGTGCTCCAAAACATTTTACTATAATTCTTTATATAATATATATTTGTTTCATAGTATATTTTAATATATTTTTATTCAGTTCAGTCACATGATTTCTCAATTGGCAGTACATTTGCCAATTGGATGTGCAGCCAGACTTATTTGCCATTCCTTTTGTCTCATCCCTCTCAACCATACAATTTTTCAATTCCTCATCAATCCACAGGGATTTGACAGTTATTACAGTCATTTTCTTAATGGGTGCGTGCTTATTAGTAACTGGAATAAGCAATTTCATAAATGTGTCAAGTGCAGCATCTGGTTGCTCCTCATTACACACCACAGACCAGCAAATATTCTTTACATCAACAGCATAGGAATCACTACAAAACCTCTTGTATGACCTCTTATACACTATATTAGGCCCAGCCTTTGGAACTTTGGTTTTCCTAGTTATGGCTACTATATTGTGCTCACTACATCCGATGGATTTGGAAACTGCTTTAAAGAACATTTCTGTAGCGTAAGTAAAGATGTGATCAATACATGTGGATGATTTCATTCCTGTGCTGTTTGTAAAAACCCTGGTAGGTTGACTGATACGCTGAACCAGGTTGCAGGCATTAGTTACAGTTTGAAACTTTTTCTTCAGTGGGCAGCTTGATGAAAGCCAGTCAATATTTAAATCACCCAAACAATATACCTCTCTGTTGATATCACATGCATTATCAAGCATTTCACACATGTTATCCAAATACTGACTGTTAGCACTTGGTGGTCTATAGCAGCTTCCCACAAGAATGGGCTTTAGGTGAGGCAGATTAACCTGTATGTCAGAAGGTGGGTGTAGCTGGTGCATGAAGTCAGGAGAGCAGAATGAGTGAGCAACGTACTTTACTCAAAATAAAGGCACAAGGTAACAATACACTTGACCAACAATAAACGGTGATCAATTACGCACGGGTGTAAACAGCACCCGTCGAAAACCATCCATAACGTACCGAATGAACATAGAAACAATCACGCACAAAAAACATCGGGGAAACAGAGGGTTAAATACATGAACATGTAATTGGGGAATGAAACCAGGTGTGTAGAAAACCAAGACAAAACAAATGGAAAATGAAAGGTGGATCGGCGATGGCTAGAAGACCGGTGACGTCGACCGCCGAACGCCACCCGAACAAGGAGAGGGACCGACTTCGGCGGAAGTCGTGACACTGTAGCCATATTACTTCAACAGTATTTAACATGAGATGCTCTGTAAGCTTTACAGGAATGTGGTTCTGAATATAAACGGCAAAACCTTTCTGTCTTTTCTGTAAATGTTATAACCATATATTGCTGCCACTGTATCATCGAATGTATTATCTAAGGGAGTTTCAGAGGCTGCCAGAATATAAATGTAATCTGTTACTAGCAAATTATTGATTTCATGAACCTTGTTTCTTAAACTACATATGTTAATGTGGGCTATTTTTTAAACACTTTTCTGGGATGCTTGATTGTTTTCAATGCTTTACTGGGAAGCTTAGCAGAAGTAGACATGCTCATGTTATTTATGTCAGTGCAGGGTGAGCTGCACACAGTGGACTTCCTACTAGGGCACATCATCTCCGTGCTAACAGTATTACTCTGGTTCATAGGCTCATGATTACTGCGTACAATAGCTGTAGGATTCAGGGCATATCAAGGGAATTAGGTTACTTACATTGTGTCTTCTAACTCCCCTGCGATAATATACATTTGCTGAAGCATTATGACAACTCAGTGACACAATAGTAGGGATTAACTGAGCTGGGCTTGGGTCATTGATAAGTCATTGTCTCAACGCAGCCTTATAATGCTGTGAAATGATCCAGGAACCCAAATGATTTGGGTGGATCCCATCCTCCTTATAAAACAAGCTTTGTTTCCAGAATGTATCAAAATTGGTTGGCTTGTATTGATAACATTTTATAATATGTTACAAATAATTTATAAACATTTATTAGCACTTGCAAAAGGTTTATCAATGAATTACTATTTTTGTTTAACAAATCTCTTTTTGTTGCCTTTCTGTTTATTGATTATCATATTCATTACTTATAAACAGTTGTGAACATGAAACAAACCAATTCCATAGTGTGAGTGTGATTGCATCCAAAATGGCACCCTATTCCCTATGTGGTGCACTACATTGGACCAGGCCCCATAGGGAATAAGGGTACCATTTGGGACACAGCCCATGTGTAACCCTGGTAACCAGTAAATGTCATTTAAAAAATAAATAATTATAATTTAACCTTTATTTAACTAGGCAAGTCAGTTAAAGAACAAATTCATATTTAGGGCCGGATGTGATGCAACCTGGATTCAAACCGGGGACTGCAGTGACGACCTCTTGCACCGAGATGCAGTGCCTTTAGACCACTGCATCACTAGGGAGTCAAAGTGGTGCTTTGTGTAGTGTTAGTGGGGATGACACGACACGCACCACGGTCAGCTTAATCACCCCTGAATGGTTGAATCTGTTTTCCTGAATAGTTCTACTAGAGAGATCTACCTAGGTAGATCTGTGACCTTAGTTCACATATAGTATGCTAATCAAGAGATCTTTTGCCTAAAAGAGGCAAAGTTCAGCCATAATCCTAAAGGAAATGATGCATCTCTTTACTGAAATAATCTTTAAATGTTTCAGTACAATTAAAACATTATTATTATTATTTTTTAAATATGATTTATATTTTGATTACATTTTTGAGAAAAATGAAGAGGGGGATCCGTTAATAATTTAATTAATTTGGAACGGTCAGTAAATGACCCGGGTCAAAGTGGTGTTTCAGGTAGTGGGGATGACACGACACGCACCACGGCCAGCTTAACCACCTCTAGCTGTTTTCCTCAATGGTTCTTCTAAAAAGATTGAACTAGGTGTATCTAGCCGAGTGACTGAGGTCAATGTAGTGCAACGGTCATCCGGTTCTGGCACTCACGTGGAACTAACACACTTCCTCTAGACCTGCTGCTCTGATCCTCTTACCCACCCCCACCATCCTCATCCTCTGGCACTGGCTTTGTCCCAAAGTGGCACCCTATTCTCTATATAGTGAACTACTTTTGACCAGGGCCCAGGTCAAAAGTAGTACACTAGGTAGGGAATAGGTTGACATTTTGGGACACAGCCATGGATTAGCTTGTTCTCCAGGATTTAGATGGAGCGTCACACTGTTGAGTCACTAGAGACGCGCCAGGCCAGGTATCAAACAACACCTTTGACTGGCTTATTACTCTGTTTATTTAAAGGTTTCACCACAGTGAAGTGTATTACAAATATTTGGTTCAGCTTCAAACAAAGCAAAAAATTAATAAATATATATACATATAGACAAACAGGAAATGAGGTCAGAGTAGAATGAATGACGTCCATAGGATAGCAGTGACAGGCACGCGAGCACAGTCTTTGTTCATTACAGTATTTTGACTACTAGGTGATTATTCAATCAGGAAATGCAAATGTTAATGGTTTCTTATTTGCATATCTGTGTTTTCCTTTTGTTGAAATGTAATTGATTATGACAGTCTACAATGATGAATGCCACTCCTGATGCACTCTGCTATGTATTATTAGCCATTAGGGAGAGGAGAGGGAAGGAGGAGAGGAGAGGGAGAGGGAGAGGGAGAGGGAGAGGGAGAGGTAGGGAGGAGAGGAGAGGAGAGGAGAGGAGAGGAGAGGAGAGGAGAGGAGAGGAGAGGAGAGGAGAGGAGAGGAGAGGAGAGGAGAGGAGAGGAGAGGGAGAGGAGAGGGAGGAGAGGGAGAGGAGAGGTATGGAGGAGTGGAGAAGGTGAGGGAGAGGAGAGGGAAGAGTGGAGAGAGAAGAGGATAGGATAGGGAGGAGAGCAACTGGGGAGAAAAATATGTAACTAAAAAAGGGGGCCTCTAAAGGGAAAATATGAACAATATTAAGATGTGCCTTTACAGTAAGCACACATTTCATTGTGATACTGTGATATTGTGGTATTGTGATACTGTGATATTTGGATACTCTAATACTGTGATACTGTGATATTGTGGTACTGTGATACTCTGATATTGTGATACTGTGATGTTGTGATACTGTGGTATTGTGATACTGTGGTATTGTGATACTCTGATATTGTGATACTGTGATATTGTGATACTGTGGTATTGTGATACTCTGATATTGTGATACTCTGATATTGTATATCTTCATGATCATGCACATAATTTGGGCTTAACCAACTAGCCTTTTTTCATGCCTGCAGCGATTGCAAGTAATAGCCAGGACTGCGTAGAGACCAGGAGAAGGAGGAGAGAGGAGCCAGGACTGCATAGACCAGGAGAAGGAGAAGAAAAGAGAGAGGAGGAGAGAAGAGGAGCAGGAGAGAGGAGCCAGGACTGCATAGACCAGGAGAAGGAGAAGAAACGAGAGAGGAGGAGAGAAGAGGAGCAGGAGAGAGGAGCCAGGACTGCATAGACCAGGAGAAGGAGAAGAAAAGAGAGAGGAGGAGAGAAGAGGAGCAGGAGAGAGGAGCCAGGACTGCATAGACCAGGAGAAGGAGAAGAAAAGAGAGAGGAGGAGAGAAGAGGAGTAGGAGAGAGGAGCCAGGACTGCATAGACCAGGAGAAGGAGAAGAAAAGACAGAGGAGGAGAAGCAGGAGAGGGGAGTAGAAAGGAGCCAGGACGGCATGGGGACCAGATGGTGACATTCCACATGACCAAACTGATCAATCAGCCTGCTGGGACCCAGGTGCAGCACAGGCGGGCACCCCCCCCCCCCCCCCCCCCCCCATCTCTCTAACCATCTACAGGGCACTGCTAACACATGGACACCACACCAATCATAACAGGGCACCCTGAAGCACTACTTTTTCCACAGTCTGCGTGTGTGCTCGTGTGTGTGCGTGTTTGTGTGTGTGTGTGTGTGTGTGTGTGTGTGTGTGTGTGTGTGTGTCCTGCAGTGCCGTAGCTGATGACATCAGAGTTTCCCCTCCGCTCTCCCACCAGAGATCACAATAACCAGAGTCTAAAAACCTCCAGGACAACAGAAAGGTGTGGGCTACAATAGGGAAGTGACATCATAGCCAGGGTCTCCCATAAAAATATAACCACGTTTCCACCCAGACAAAATATTTGAACTCACTGTTTGGATAAAAGCGTATGTTCAGTGGTATATACAGTACATGTATCATTTTAATACCCGGGACAGGAATGTTGTTACTCATCCTCCTTTCAGGACCCATTCAATTGAAACTAAAGCTCTTCCACCCTGAAACTAAAGCTCTTTTCCTCCACCCTGAAACTAAAGCTCTTCCACCCTGAAACTAAAGCTCTTTTCCTCCACCCTGAAACTAAAGCTCTTCCACCCTGAAACTAAAGCTCTTTTCCTCCACCCTGAAAGTAAAGCTCTTCCACCCTGAAACTAAAGCTCTTTTCCTCCACCCTGAAACTAAAGCTCTTCCACCCTGAAACTAAAGCTCTTCCACCCTGAAACTAAAGCTCTTCCACCCTGAAACTAAAGCTCTTCCACCATGAAACTAAAGCCCTTCAACCCTGAAACTAAAGCTCTTCCACCCTGAAACTAAAGCTCTTCCACCCTGAAACTAAAACTTTTCCACCCTGAAACTAAAGCTCTTCCACCCTGAAACTAAAGCTCTTTTTCTCCACCCTGAAACTAAAGCTCTTGTTCTCCACCCTGAAAGTAAAGCTCTTCCACCCTGAAACTAAAGCTCTTCCACCCTGAAACTAAAGCTCTTTTTCTCCACCCTGAAACTAAAGCTCTTGTCCTCCACCCTGAAACTAAAGCTCTTCCACCCTGAAACTAAAGCTCTTTTTCTCCACCCTGAAACTAAAGCTCTTGTCCTCCACCCTGAAAGTAAAGCTCCTCCACCCTGAAACTAAAGCTTTTGTCTTCCACCCTGAAACTAAAGCTCTTCCACCCTGAAGCTAAAGCTCTTCCACCCTGAAGCTAAAGCTCTTCCACCTTGAAACTAAAGCCCTTGTCTTCCACCCTGAAACTAAAGCTTTCGTCTTCCACCCTGAAACTAAAGCTGTTTTCCTCCACCTTGAAACTAAAGCCCTTGTCCTCTACCCTGAAACTTAAACTCTTCCACCCTGAAACTAAAGCCTTTGTCCTCCACCTTGAAACTAAAGCCTTTGTCCTCCACCCTGAAACTAAAGCCCTTGTCCTCCACCCTGAAACTAAAGCCGTTGTCCTCCACCCTGAAACTAAAACCCTTGTCCTCCACCCTGAAACTTAAACTCTTGTCCTCCACCCTGAAACTTAAACTCTTTCACCCTGAAACTAAAGCCCTTGTCCTCCACCTTGAAACTAAAGCTCTTTTCCTCCACCCTGAAACTAAAGCCGTTGTCCTCCACCCTGAAACTAAAACCCTTGTCCTCCACCCTGAAACTTAAACTCTTGTCCTCCACCCTGAAACTTAAACTCTTTCACCCTGAAACTAAAGCCTTTGTCCTCCACCTTGAAACTAAAGCCCTTGTCTTCCACCCTGAAACTAAAGCCCTTGTCTTCCACCCTGAAACTAAAGCCCTTGTCCTCCACCCTGAAACTAAAGCCCTTGTCCTCCACCCTGAAACTAAAGCCCTTTTCCTCCACCCTGAAACTAAAGCCGTTGTCCTCCACCCTGAAACTAAAGCCGTTGTCCTCCACCCTGAAACTAAAACCCTTGTCCTCCACCCTGAAACTTAAACTCTTGTCCTCCACCCTGAAACTTAAACTCTTCCACCCTGAAACTAAAGCCTTTGTCCTCCACCCTGAAACTAAAGCCCTTGTCCTCCACCCTGAAACTAAAGCCGTTGTCCTCCACCCTGAAACTAAAGCCGTTGTCCTCCACCCTGAAACTAAAACCCTTGTCCTCCACCCTGAAACTTAAACTCTTGTCCTCCACCCTGAAACTTAAACTCTTTCACCCTGAAACTAAAGCCTTTGTCCTCCACCTTGAAACTAAAGCCCTTGTCCTCCACCCTGAAACTAAAGCTCTTTTCCTCCACCCTGGCCTGAGCCAAAACAGTAAATGACACCAAAATATCCTCATCTACAAGACATTCCCTCTCCTTTATGATCCAGTTAGTTAAAGCTAATGTTGACAACCAGAGACATGCACTGACCCAATGACCCGGTTTACAGAAGCAGTGTACGTACATGTGTTGCTTAGAAAGCTCAGGAGACTCAGGAGTTGGATTAAGACCGCAGGTGTGCGTCCCAAAGGGTGCTATGGGCCCTGGTCAAAAGTAGTGCACTATATAGGGAATAGGGTGCTATGGGCCCTGGTCAAAAGTAGTGCACTGTATAGGGAATAAGGTGCTATGTGCCCTGGTCAAGCAGTGCAATATATAGGGAATAGGGTGCTATGTGCCCTGGTCAAGTAGTTAACTGTATAGGGAAAAGGCACCGCAAACCAGAGTAGGCAATAATGCTATAGACAGGCTTACTGTACCTTGAATGGAACAGTGTTTAGGGGACATGAGAGGAGAGGAGGGTCCATTAGACCTCGTGCTGCATGTAACGCCCTGGACCAGAGCTACAGTGGACCATATGTAACAGATGTGATTGTACTTCGTAACTCTTTATACATAAAGAAAGGAATGAGAGCCAGCGGTCCTAGTTGATCGGTAGTTTATTCGTATAAAAATACATTTTTATTGGTCGCCGAACACATATTTTACAGATGTTATCGCAGGTGCAGTGCAGCAATACCTGACAATGCCCTCTCCTTCCCCCTCCTCCGCCTTCTCTTTCTCCTCTTCCATCTCCTCCTTGGTGGTTAGCATGCAAGACAGAGGAGGTCAGAAAAAACATCACGTCAGAGATCTACAAGTTACCTCTTCCTCCCTACAAAAGTTACCACTTCCTACCTACAGAATCGTACCTTTTCCGCCCTACAGAAAGTTACCTCTGCCTCCCTACAGAAAGTCAGTGTTGCAGAAGAGGCGCCTCCCTCCTCACCTTAATCTTCTTCGTCTTCCCCCTCCTCTTCTCCTCCTCCTCCTCCTAGGCTTCTACCAGTGTTGTGGAAGCTATTCTGAAATTATAGTTTTACCAAGCTGTAAAACTACAAGTTTTACCAAGCTGCAAATTACCTCACACTTCAAGAAGTTATGCTACACTAAAGCTACCATTAAGAAAAATATAGTTTACTTTGGAAAAGTAGTTCACTACACATGTGAAAAAAATATCATACACTACCGTTCAAAAGTTTGGGGTCTTGTCCATTAAAATAACATAAAATAAAATAACATAAAATTGATCAGAAATACAGTGTAGACATTGTTAATGTTGTAAATTACTATTGTAGCTGGAAACGGCTGATTTTTAATGGAATATCTATAGTCTCAACATCAACAGTGAAGAGGCGACTCTAGGATGCTGGCCTTCTAGGCAGAGTTCCTCTGTACAGTCTCGGTGTTCTTTTGCCCATCTTAATCTTTTCTTTTTATTGGCCAGTCTGAGATATGGCTTTTTCTTTGCAACTCTGCCTAGAAGGCCAACATCCCGGAGTTGCCTCTTCACTGTTGACATTGAGGCTGATGTTTTGCGGGTACTATTTAATGAAGCTGCCAGTTGAGGACTTGTGAGGCGTTTGTTTCTCAAACTAGACACTCTAATGTACTTGTTCTCTTGCTCAGTTGTGCACCGGGGCCTCCCACTCCTCGTTCTATTCAGGTTAGAGCCAGTTTGCGCTGTTCTGTGAAGGGAGTAGTACACAGCGTTGTACGAGATCTTCAGTTTCTTGACAATTTCTCTCATGGAATAGCCTTAATTTCTCAGAAGAAGAATAGACTGACAAGTTTCAGAAGAAAGTTATTTGTGTCTGGCCATTTTGAGCCTGTAATCAATCCCACAAATGCTGATGCTCCAGATACTGAACTAGCCTAAAGAAGGCCAGTTTTATGGCTTCTTTAATCAGAACAACAGTTTTCAGCTGTGCTAACATAATTGCAAAAGGGTTTTCTAATGATCAATTAGCCTTTTAAAATTATAAACTTGAATTAGCTAACACAACGTGCCATTGGAACACAGGAGTGATGGTTGCTGATAATGGGCCTCTGTATGCCTATGTAGATATTCCATAAAAAATCTGCCGTTTCCAGTTACAATAGTCATTTACAACATTCATTTGTTAGTTAGCTGCACTGCTACATGGTAAAACAGTAGTGTGTAGTTCCAGTAGTTAGCTACACCGCTACATGGTAAAACAGTAGTGTGTAGTTCCAGTAGTTAGCTACACCGCTACATGATAAAACAGTAGTGTGTAGTTCCAGTAGTTAGCTACACCGCTACATGGTAAAACAGCAGTGTGGAGCTCCAGTAGTTAGTTACACCGCTACATGGTAAAACAGTAGTGTGTAGTTCCAGTAGTTAGCTACACCGCTACATGGTAAAACAGCAGTGTGTAGTTCCAGTAGTTAGCTACACCGCTACATGGTAAACAGTAGAGTGTAGTTCCAGTAGTTAGCTGCACCGCTACATGGTGAAACAGTAGTGTGTAGGTCCTGAAGTTAGCTACACCGCACCATGGAAAAACAGTTATTAATTACTGAAAACACTACCAAGATTTGAATTTAATTCAACTTTCACCAAGTTACTGCAAAATGTAGTTCAGTTACTAGTAGTTTAGTTACTGAAAGTAGTTCTGGCTTCTACAGTGGCTTCTACAGTAGGTCAACCTGCTTGCTAGCCTGGGCTAACATGCAGACAGTACCCACAGGGCACAAACTGGTTGACTCAACGTTGTTTCCATGTCATTTAAAAAAAATGCGATGGCGTTGAATTAACATGGAAAATTGGATTTGAAAAAAACCCATCAACGTAAAATAATTTGTGCAATTCTTTCTTCTTCTTCGTTATTTCACCCAATTTCACCTAATCCAATTACACGGTTCATGTTTTTTTGATGATTTTTAGTTGAATTCACTTTAGTTGACAACTCAATCAAATTTAAATCAAAACTAAGAGCGAAAGAGATTAGAGATCACAGGAAAACCACTTGGTTGGGTGGCATTTACTCAGTGCTTTAGCACCCAATCCAGAGAGCAACTTTATAAATATCGTTACTCCAGACAGCAACTTTATGAATGACCTTACTCCAAACAGCCTTAGTGAGGAGGAACTTACCCAGCCACACGTGCCTAGAAGTTAAGAACTCACGCCAGGCATGTCTGATTTGGGAATATGGGTCAGACAGTCAGGGGAGGGAGAGAAGGGAAGACGCTAATGTACAAGAGGTGTTTTTTTAGGGTGTGATTAGTTAGGAGTGTGTTTAGTTAGGAGTGTGTTTAGTTAGGAGTGTGTTTAGTTAGGAGTGTGTTTAGTGAGGGGTGTGTTTAGTTAGGAGTGTGTTTAGTGAGGAGTGTGTTTAGTTAGGAGTGTGTTTAGTTAGGGTGTTTTTAGTTAGGAGTGTGATTAGTTAGGGTGTGTTTAGTTAGGAGTGTGTTTAGTTAGTAGTGTGTTTAGTTAGGGTGTGTTTGGTTAGGAGTGTGATTAGTTAGGGTGTGTTTAGTTAGGGTGTGTTTAGTTAGGGTGTGTTTGGTTAGAGTTAGGAGTGTGTTTAGTTGAGGTGTGTTTGGTTAGAGTTAGGAGTGTGTTTAGTTAGGAGTGTGTTTAGTTAGGAGTGTGTTTAGTTAGGGTGTGTTTAGTTAGGAGTGTGTTTAGTTAGGAGTGTGTTTAGTTGAGGTGTGTGTTTAGTGAGGAGTGTGTTTAGTTAGGAGTGTGTTCAGTTAGGAGTGTGTTCAGTTAGGGTGTGTTTAGTTAGGGTGTGTTTAGTTAGGGTGTTTTTAGTTAGGAGTGTGTTTAGTTTGGAGTGTGTTTAGTTTGGAGTGTGTTTAGTTAGGAGTGTGTTTAGTGAGGAGTGTGTTTAGTGAGGAGTGTGTTTAGTTAGGAGTGTGTTTAGTTGAGGTGTGTGTTTAGTGAGGAGTGTGTTTAGTTATGGTGTGTTTGGTTAGAGTTAGGAGTGTGTTTAGTGAGGAGTGTGTTTAGTTAGGGTGTGTTTGGTTAGAGTTAGGAGTGTGTTTAGTTATGGTGTGTTTAGTTAGGAGTGTGTTTAGTGAGGGTGTGTTTAGTTAGGAGTGTGTTTAGTGAGGAGTGTGTTTAGTGAGGAGTGTGTTTAGTTAGGAGTGTGTTTAGTTATGGTGTGTTTGGTTAGAGTTAGGAGTGTGTTTAGTTAGGAGTGTGTTTAGTTAGGAGTGTGTTCAGTTAGGAGTGTGTTTAGTTAGGGTGTGTTTAGTTAGGGTGTGTTTAGTTAGGAGTGTGTTTAGTTAGGGTGTGTTTAGTGAGGAGTGTGATTAGTTAGGAGTGTGTTTAGTTAGGGTGTGTTTGGTTAGAGTTAGGAGTGTGTTTAGTTAGGGTGTGTTTGGTTAGAGTTAGGAGTGTGTTTAGTTAGGGTGTGTTTGGTTAGAGTTAGGAGTGTGTTTAGTTAGGGTGTGTTTGGTTAGAGTTAGGAGTGTGTTTAGTTGAGGTGTGTTTGAAGGGAATCCCTGTCTGATCTGCCTTTTTTAATCAGTTATTTTGAAGTTCACTCACTCCTATTGTTTGAAAGACACCCTATTATATAGTAGTAAACCAACGGGGTACTAGATATGTAGGTAGCGTGTGTGACTGTGACTGTGTGTGTACTAGTGGAACCTCCCCAATCCCTCCCTAAATCACCCCTCACCAATTCCTGGAATGGACCAGCCCTCATTTGCATAAGTTGTCTGTGACAGAGTAGTTAAGCGAGCTGCAGGGTAAAGGGTCAGAAGAGGAGGAGGAGTGTATGTTGACTACAGAGCATATGAACAGAGACTGGAGCTGTGGACTCACAGGTCTATACTGAGACACTACTGACTACTGGAGTCTATACTACAGGACTACGGACACACTGCTGAAACTACTGGACTGTTGATCTGAAACTGAACAGAATCATGTACTGCGCTTCCTATCCTGTCTCTGCCGGGACCACCAGCAATAACCTGATGTATTGCTACGTCAAATCGGTGAGTGTGTTCCCCACTCTAGAAACGTGTGCACCGGTCTGCATACTGTCTTTGTGAATGATTGGATGTAATTAGATGTTCTTCTATTATCTCTCCTTGATATTTACTATAGCAGGAGGCATTCAACTCTGACCCTACGAGGTCCGGGGTCTGCTGCTTTTCTGTTCTACTTGATAATCAATTTCACCCACCTGGTGTCCCAGGTCTAAATCAGTCCCTGATTAGAGGGGGAACAATGACAAAATTGCATTGGAACTGGCTTGAAGGTCCTATAGGAATATAAATAAACAGACATCTCTACATAGTTATTTTTAATGGATATACACTCCGTTATCTCGATATACTCTCTGTTATCTTGATATACTCTCCGTTATCTCGATATACTCTCCGTTATCTTGATATACTCTCCGTTATCTTGATATACTCTCCGTTATCTTGATATACTCTCCGTTATCGTGATATACTCTCCGTTATCGTGATATACTCTCCGTTATCTTGATATACACTCCATTATCTTGATATACACTCCGTTATCTTGATATACTCTCCATTATCTTGATATACTCTCCGTTATCTTGATATACTCTCCGTTATCGTGATATACTCTCCATGATCTATTCTCTGTCACGTGTTATCTTCATTATCCTCATATACACATAATACATGGAATAAGGCATAGATCATTCAAATACATTATCCATATGTTCACTATCGATATAATAACACCTTATCGTAGAATAGTACAGTATTGACGCATCAAAGTAAACCTACTCTATCCACTGTGTGTACTAGCTAGTCCTTCATCTGTTTCTATTTCATTGTCATTTATCACACCAGGGAGTCCATGCAGACTACATTCTATACCAGCACAGGAACAGACCCTTTGATATACAGCTACCCAAAAGTTATTGCAGCAACCATGTGTTTGAGTGTTTTAAGGGTTAGGAATGGGCACATATGGCTGTGTGTGTGTGGGAAGGGATATTACTGTATGGTGAGTGGGATTGGGACTCTGTGTGCTATTCAGTCAGTGTTGTCGGTGTTTATTAATTAATTTTGGTTCCCAAGTTTATGAATTTAGATTTACAAATTATTTAGATTTCTTTGATCATCTTTAATGCATAGTGAAGTGACATTGACCATTTTACTCTTGGCTGTGTGGTCAGTGAGTTCACTAACGCACATCAATGATCAATACACTGTGTTAATGATCACGATTCCTCTCTCAGTTCAGACAGACCTGAGAACACAACACATATCATTCTCATTTTTTACCGTCTACCATTTTTTTTTGACGTGAAGCAGATTGCTGCTCTGATCTCTATTTGATTTAACCCGTAGTCTGTTTTAACACGGGTCCCTATACGGATCATTATCAGGCGCTATCAAAGACTGCTTTGATCTCTGGGAGAGTAACTAACTAGAACCAGACGTTCGTACTAGACGCAGACGGGCAAATTGACTGCATGTGGCTAGAGTTGGATGTGGTGTTACTATAGAGCAGAGGCAAATTGAATAGTTGGTCAATATTACACTCATTTAAATCTTCCTGTATATGATTGAAAGTATACATTTCGAGTGTAAAATGTGGTCTTGTCCTCTTTTATTGTCTTCATAATATATTTAAGCCATTTAGTTTTTGTTGATATTAGAGATGCTAGCGTAACACAGAACTATTTAGTTTTTGTTGCTATCAGAGATGCTAACGGAACACAGAACTATTTAGTTTTTGTTGCTATCAGAGATGCTAATGGAACACAGAACTATTTAGTTTTTGTTGCTATCAGAGATGCTAATGGAACACAGAACTATTTAGTTTTTGTTGCTATCAGAGATGCTAACGGAACACAGAACTATTTAGTTTTTGTTGCTATCAGAGATGCTAACGGAACACAGAACTATTTAGTTTTTGTTGCTATCAGAGATGCTAACGGAACACAGAACTATGAACATGTCTCATATACTATGTGTCTGTCTTCCTTCAGTTGTGTTCTTCACATATGGAGAGTCTCTAATCTTTAATGATGCCGTTATTGATGGTTAGTAAATCAATGCAGTACTAGAAGAGAACACCATGTTGACGGTTTATGTATGCGTTTTTCAGGGTGTGTGTCGAGGGGGATTTATTGGGGGACAGCGGGGGACAGCGAGGGTGTGCTGGGGCGGGGGTGTGGCCATTATTAACGGGTCGCCTACTACGTCCAAGGAGTGAGCGAGTGTGTGTGTGTGTGTGTGTGTGTGTGTGTGTGTGTGTGTGTGTGTGTGTGTGTGTGTGTGTGTGTGTGTGTGTGTGTGTGTGTGTGTGTGTGTGTGTGTGTGTGTGTGTGTGTGTGTGTGTGTGTGTGTGTGTTATTAACGGGTTGCCTGCTCCGTCCCATAGTAAGGAGTACAATTGGCTTTATCCTGTACCATATGCTACCCATGGAGGTTTAGACAGGGCTAGTGTGTGTGTGTGTGTGTGTGTGTGTGTGTGTGTGTGTGTGTGTGTGTGTGTGTGTGTGTGTGTGTGTGTGTGTGTGTGTGTGTGTGTGTGTGTGTGTGCGTGTGCGTGAAACAGGGATGGCGACGGCCGGGGCTCCTATATTTGGCCTGTTCCCACTATCACCACAGGACTCGTACCAGCCAGGGTTACGGCTAGAGTTGTGTGTATGTGTGGGAAGGGGAGTTGTGTGTATGGTGTGTGTGTGTGGGGGGGAGGGGAGTTGTGTGTATGGTGTGTGTGTGGGGGGAAGGGGGGTTGTGTGTATGGTGTGTGTGTGGGAGGGAGGGGGGTTGTGTGTATGGTGTGTGTGTGTGGGGGGGAGGGGAGTTGTGTGTATGGTGTGTGTGTGGGGGGGAGGGGAGTTGTGTGTATGGTGTGTGTGTGGGAGGGAGGGGGGTTGTGTGTATGGTGTGTGTGTGGGGGGAGGGGAGTTGGGTGTGTATGATGTGTGTTTGGGGGGGAGTTGTGTATGGTGTGGGAAGGGGGGTTGTGTGTATGGTGGGGGGGGGTGTATGGTGTGTGTTTGTGGGGGGAGGGGTTGTGTGTATGGTGTGTGTGTGTGTGGGGGGAGGGGGGTTGTGTGTATGGTGTGTGTGTTGGGGGGAGGAGGGTTGTGTGTATGGTGTGTGTATGGGGAGGAGGGGAGTTGTGTGTATGGTGTGGGAAGGGGGGTTGTGTGTATGGTGTGGGGGGGGGTGTATGGTGTGTGTTTGTGGGGGGAGGGGAGTTGTGTGTATGGTGGGGGGGGGGTGTATGGTGTGTGTTTGGGGAGGAGGGGAGTTGTGTGTATGGTGGGGGGGGGGTGTATGGTGTGTGTTTGGGGAGGAGGGGAGTTGTGTGTATGGTGTGGGGGGGGGTGTATGGTGTGTGTTTGTGGGGGGAGGGGAGTTGTGTGTATGGTGTGTGTGTATGGTGTGTGTGTATGGTGTGTGTGTGTATGGTGTGTGTGTGTGTATTGTGTATGGTGTGGGGGGGGTGTATGGTTTGTGTTTGGGGAGGAGGGGAGTTGTGTGTATGGTGGGGGGGGGGGGTGTATGGTGTGTGTTTGTGGGGGGAGGGGGGTTGTGTGTATGGTGTGTGTGTATGGTGTGTGTGTGTGTATGGTGTGTGTGTATGGTGTGTGTGTGTGTATGGTGTGTGTGTGTGTGTATTGTGTATGGTGTGGGGAGGGGGAGGGGAGTTGTGTGTATGGTGTGTGTGTGTATGGTGTGGGGAGGGGGAGGAGGGGTGTAAGGTGTGTGTGTATGGTGTATGGTGTGGGGAGGGGAGTTGTGTGTATGGTGTGTGTGTGTATGGTGTGTGTGTATGGTGTGTGTGTGTATGGTGTATGGTGTGGGCAGGGGGAGGGGGGTGTAAGGTGTGTGTGTATGGTGTATGGTGTGGGGAGGGGAGTTGTGTGTATGGTGTGTGTGTGTGTATGGTGTGTGTGTATGGTGTGTGTGCGTATGGTGTATGGTGTGGGGAGGGGGAGGGGGGGTGTAAGGTGTGTGTGTATGGTGTATGGTGTGGGGAGGGGGGTTGTGTGTATGGTGTGTGTGATCATGTTCAACAGAGTCTTTAAGGGGCCAGTCTGCTTTACAGTGCGTTGTCGTCGGGGTAACAATGGTGGGTGTGTAGGTGGGTGGGTATTTCATTTCACATCCTACAATGATACTGTAGTTCATTCTCATTTTTTATTATTATAAAAAGTATTGTTATATTATAATTTCCCTGGCAGTTCTTTTCTAGGTGATACAAAAGTATCATACCCCATTACATCTGTGGTCCTGTGGTGAGGTCCTGTGGTCAGATCCTGTGGTGTGGTCCTGTGGTGTGGTCCTGTTATCAGATCCTGTGGTGAGGTCCTGTGGTCAGATCCTGTGGTGTGGTCCTGTGGTGTGGTCCTGTGGTCAGATCCTGTGGTGTAGTCCTGGGGTGTTGTCCTGTGGTGTGGGCCTGTGGTGTGGGCCTGTGGTGTGGTCCTGTGGTGTGGTCCTGTGGTGTATTCCTGTGGTCAGATCCTGTGGTGTGGTCCTGTGGTGTTGTCCTGTGGTGTGGTCCTGTGGTGTGGTCCTGGGATCAGATCCTGTGGTGTATTCCTGTGGTCAGATCCTGTGGTGTTAAAAATGTGTTAAACAAATCAAAATATATTTTATATTTGAGATTCTTCAAAGTAGCCACCCTTTGCCTTGATGACAGCTTTATCAAGTTTCAAATCAAATCAAGTTTATTTTATATAGCCCTTCGTACATCAGCTAATATCTCGAAGTGCTGTACAGAAACCCAGCCTAAAACCCCAAACAGCAAGCAATGCAGGTGTAGAAGCACGGTGGCTAGGAAAAACTCCCTAGAAAGGCCAAAACCTAGGAAGAAACCTAGAGAGGAACCAGGCTATGAGGGGTGGCCAGTCCTCTTCTGGCTGTGCCGGGTGGAGATTATAACAGAACATGGCCAAGATGTTCAAATGTTCATAAATGACCAGCATGGTCAAATAATAATCAGGAGTAAATATCAGTTGGCTTTTCATAGCCGATCATTAAGAGTATCTCTACCGCTCCTGCGGTCTCTAGAGAGTTGAAAACAGCAGGTCTGGGACAGGTAGCACGTCCGGTGGACAGGTCAGGGTTCCATAGCCGCAGGCAGAACAGTTGAAACTGGAACAGCAGCAAGGCCAGGTGGACTGGGGACAGCAAGGAGTCATCATGCCCGGTAGTCCTGATGCATGGTCCTAGGGCTCAGGTCCTCTGAGAGAGAGAAAGAAAGAGAGAAGGAGAGAATTAGAGAGAGCATACTTAAATTCACACAGGACACCGGATAAGACAGGAGAAGTACTCCAGATATAACCAACTGACCCTAGCCCCCCGACACATAAACTACTGCAGCATAAATACTGGAGGCTGAGACAGGAGGGGTCAGGAGACACTGTGGCCCCATCCGATGATACCCCCGGACAGGGCCAAACAGGAAGGATATAACCCCACCCACTTTGCCAAAGCACAGCCCCCACACCACTAGAGGGATATCTTCAACCACCAACTTACCATCCTGAGACAAGGCCGAGTATAGCCCACAAAGATCTCCACCACAGCACAAACCAAGGGCGCCAACCCAGACAGGAAGATCACGTCAGTAACTCAACCCACTCAAGTGACGCACCCCTCCTAGGGACGGCATGAAAGAGCACCCATAAGCCAGTGACTCGGCCCCTGTAATAGGGTTAGAGGCAGAGAATCCCAGTGGAGGGATTTTACACACTGTTGGCATTCTCTCAACCAGCTTAATGAGGAATGCTTTTCCAACAGTCTTGAAGGACTTCCCACATATGCTGAGCACTTTTTGGCTGCTTTCCCTTCACTCTGTGGTCCAACTCATCTCAAACCATCTCAATTGGGTTGAGATCGGTTTATTGTGGAGGCCAGGTCATCTGATGCAGCACTCCATCACTCTACTTCTTGGTCAAATAGCTCTTACACAGCCTGGAGGTATGTTGGGTCCTGTTGAAAAACAAATGATAGTCTCACTATGTGCAAACCAGATGGGATGGCGTATCACTGCAGAATTCTGTGGTAGCCATGCTGGTTAAGTATGCCTTGAATTCTAAATAAATCACAGACAGTGTCACCAGCAAAGCACTCCCACACCCCCACACCACCACCTCCATGCTTCACGGTGGGAAACACACATGTGGAGATCCTCCGTTCCCCTACTCTGCGTTTCACAAATACACAACGGTTGGAACCAAAAATCTCAAATTTTGACTCATCAGACCAAAGGACAGATTTCCACCAGTCTAATGTCCATTACTCATGTTTCTTGGCCCAAGCAAGTCTCTTCTTATTGGTGTCCTTTAGTAATGGTTTCTTTGCAGCAATTCGACCATGAAGGCCTGACTCACGCAGTCTCCTCTGAACAGTTGATGTTGAGATGTGTCTGTTACTTGAACTCTGTGAAGCATTTATTTGGGCTGCAATTTCTGAGGCTGGAAACTCTAATGAACTTATCCTCTGCAGCAGTGGTAACTCTGGGTCTTCCTTTCCTGTGGCGGTCCTCATGAGAGACAGTTTCATCATAGCGCTTGATGGTTTTTGCGACTGCACTTGAAGAAACTTTTAAAGTGCTTGAAATGTTTCGCATTTACTGACCTTCATGTCTTAAAGTAATGATGGACCTTCGTTTTTCTTTGCTTATTTGAACTGTTCTTGACATAATATTTACTTGGTATTTTACCAATTAGGGCTGTCTTCTGTATACCACTCCTACCTTATCACAACACAACTGATTGGCTCAAATGCATTAAGAAGGAAAAACATTCCACAAATTAACAAGGCACACCTGTTAATTGAAATGCATTCCAGGTGACTACCTCATGAAGCTGGTTGAGAGAATGCCAATAGTATGCACAGCTGTCATTAAGGCAAAGGATGGCTACTTTGAAGAATCTCAAATGTAAAAGATATTTTGATTTGTTTAACACTTTTTTGGTTACTACATGATTCCATATGTGTTATTTCATAGTTTTGATGTCTTCACTATGACGAGAATAGTAAAAAATAAAGAAAAACCCTTGAATGACTAGGTGTGTCCAAACGTTTGACTGATACTGTATATTCACATGCGTTCATAGGCTTTACTGTATATATATTTATACCCACTATTTATACCTACAAAACATTAGGAGCACCTTCATAGTATTGAGTTGCACACTCCCCCTTTTGCCCTCAGAACAGCCTCAATTCATCGGGTCATGGACTCTACAAGGTATTGAAAGCGTTCCACAGGGATGCTGGCCCATGTTGACTCCAATGCTTCCCACAGTTGTGTCAAGTTGGCTGGATGTCCTTTGGGTGGTAGACCATTCTTGATACAAACGGTGACCTGTTGAGTGTGAAAAACCCAGCAGCGTTGCAGTTCTTGACTCACTCAAACCGGTGCGCCTGGTACCTATTACCATACTCCGTTCAAAGTCACTTAAATATTTTGTCTTGCCCATTCACCCACTGAATGGCACACATACACAATCCATGTCTCAATTGTCTCAAGGCTTAAAAATCCTTCTTTAACCCGTCTCCTCCGCTTCATCTACACTGATTGAAGTGGATTTAGCAAGTGACATCAATAAGGGATCATAGCTTTCCCCTGTATTCACCTGGTCAGTGTATGTCATGGAAAGAGAAGGTTTTGTCCTCAGTGTGTACTGTATGTCTGGTCTCTAGTCTCTACTAGGTCAATGATCGCTTCCAGTGACGAGGAAGAGTCACTTTTTGAAGTCATTGTTTCAGTATTCTAGATGTTTACTTCACAATCTTTAATTTAGCTGTTTTTCCCCCTCTTCTTCTCAGGTTTACGATCAATCTCCAAGTCACCACGACCTCAACCTTGACTCCTCCTCACACCCCTCCTCCTGTGGCGAACAACAGGGGATTAACAGTTCACCTGACATGTGGAACTCCAACGGAATGAACCAGACTGGCTATGGAGGAATGGGAGGGGCCTCAGCCCACCAATCAGGAAGCTACAGTAACCTGCAACCATCACACAATCACCTGGTAAGTTTCTAGTTCATTTGTCATATGATAAAAACATAGTACATATTAAAAAGTAAGAAAGTTTGGGACAAATATGTAAAAATATACTGTATATACAGTGAGTGTACAAAACATTAGGAACACCTTTCTACTATTGAGTTGCACCTCCCCCTTTTGTCCTCAGAACAGCCTCAATTCATCGGGTCATGGACTCTACAAGGTGTCGAAAGCGTTCCACAGGGATGCTGGCCCATGTTGACTCCAATGCTTCACACAGTTGTGTCAAGTTGGCTGGATGCCCTTTAGGTGGTGGACCATTCCTGATACACAAAGGGGAAACTGTATCAGCGTTGCAGTTCTTGACTCACTCAAACCGGTGCGCCTGGCACCTACTACCCCGTTTAAAAGCACTTCAATATTTTGTCTTGCCCATTCACCCTCTGAATAGCACACATACACAATCCATGTCTCAATTGTCTCAAGGCTTAAAAATCCTTCCTTACCTGTCTCCTCCCCTTCATCTACACTGAAGTGGATGTAACAAGTGACATCAATAAGGGATCATAGCTTTCACCTGGATTCACCTATTCAGTCTATGTCATGGAAAGAGCAGGTGTTCATAATGTTTTGACCACTCAGTCTATATGTACTGTACTCTGCTGCACCGTCACCATATGTGTTTGATTGCATTGCAGGTCTATTCTCCCCATTCAGTCTCACCTGTAGAGGTGAACAGGGGTCTTCCTCCTATGTCTACCTTCCACCGTAGCAACCCTGCTTCATCTCACTCCCTGACAGCCAACAGCTCAGAGAACACCACAGGAAACCCCTCTACAGGATGGTCTCAGACCGGAGCAACCCTGGGGAAAGCACTGGCTTCTGTATGTACTGGGACTACTTACAAAGCCAACTTCAAAGTGAAGCCACAATGATCAATAGGGAAATGTCCCTAGAACAAACCACTGTGTATTATTATCAACCCAGCCCTGGGCCATGCTGCTGGACTGTTTATTGGCCATCTGTCCCAGTAAAATATTATTGAGTCAGCTTGGGTTACGAGCCATGCTACAAGGCCTGAGGTGGTGGATATAAAACCACACAGAGAAATTACAAGTTGTGCTTTTAAAATGATGCATGGAGTTGCTACTCATGGTCCTCTATCCCTCCTCTACCCCTCCTCTACCCCTCCTCTATTCCTCCTCTACCCCTCCTCTATCCCTCCTCTATCCCTCCCCCTCCTCTATCTTTCCTCTATCCCTCCTCTACCCCTCTTCTCCCCCTCTAATCCTCCTCTCCCCCTCTATTCCTCCTCTACCCCTCCTCTACCCCTCCTCTATCCCTCCTCTATCCTTCCTCTCCCCCTCCTCTATCCCTCCTCTACCCTTCCTCTACCCCTCCTCTCCCCCTCCTCTATCCCTCCTCTACCCCTCCTCTCCCCCTCTAATCCTCCTCTCCCCCTCTATTCCTCCTCTATCCCTCCTCTCCCCCTCCTCTATTCCTCCTCTACCCATCCTCTACCTCTCCACTACCCCTCCTCTATCCCTCCTCTACCCCTCCTCTATCCCTCCTCTCCCCCTCCTCTATCCCTCCTCTACCCCTCCTCTCCCCCTCTAATCCTCTCTCCCCCTCCTCTATCCCTCCTCTACCCCTCCTCTATTCCTCCTCTATCCCTCCTCTACCCCTCCTCTATTCCTCCTCTATC